>NC_056745.1:933609747-933772247 GCF_019279795.1 Protopterus annectens
GCATTTAGCCTAAGGTTCTTTGTAACAATAAAATCATATTAAGACAGATAAATAGTAGAAGTAACACACAGTTATTTATGAGGCTAACTGTCTTAGAGCTATACTGAACAGCCTATATATTGTTTTTTCTCTTTATAGTTTGTTAAGCAAGTAAGCGTAATGAGATAGACTTGGACAAGTTTCAGGTATTCAGAGATTTGGAATGTTATGGAAGAAAGCGTCATTGAAAGGCAAATAAAGTGAGGGTGTTAGAACCAAAACCCATATCACAGTCTGAATGACAACAGCAGAATGGAATAATGATGATTCAGCATTTTACAAAAAGAGGATCTGTATTTAAAGTAGTTAGACAACCACTTTACTATCTCTGACATAAAACCAGCTATGCTCAGGGTTGATTTAAGAAGAGGACGTTAATAAAAACGAAAGCTCCAGTAAGATCATGAAAATATCCTAAACGAGATAACTCTTGTTACTGTGCTGGTCCATGTCATAAGTAAGCATCCATAGGACAGAATACCCAGAGTTCACGTAAATTTGAAGATGATTTGATATTGAACAGGAAATGGCACAGGCAGTTGTATTCTAATTCTTTTAGGATTTTATTTTCAGTACTGGAAGTAGTAAGACTGGACTAAAGTGAAGTTTGGATAATTGCTGATTTTCAGATGCTAAGGTAAGCAACCTATGTGAGTGAAATGTTAGACATGTGATTTGTGATATTATGACATAGTCTTTGCAGATCTAAATAAAACCTGGACAAAGATGGGTATACTGTTTTAACTTTTCAACTGGAAGTGAAAAACTTAAGTGGATTCTGATGCCTGGTTGTTAGTAAAAATTGGGAAATTAATCATACTTCAAAGAATCCACAAAACAAGCCATTAGTGAGGCACATTGGTTTGTAGCATGACTTGTGTTGTAGTGTACAAGAAAGATTTCTGCAGTTCCATCAGAGTCCTCCTTCCAGAATTCAAAGGTGTGGTTAAAGAGGGAGACTTCTAGTTTTGAGAGAAAGTTACTTGATAATTTCTTATTGCCTTTTTGGTTGAATGATTAAGAAAGATAAATCTTTCCTTGAGCAGAGGATAGGGATTAACTTTCCAATTAGCTCAAGTTGCATCCCTGGATCTTGAGCTTCTTAACCAACCAATCATTACATTTGGCCTTCACAAGCCTGGATATGATTGGTAAATGTTATTTAGCATATAACATAGGAGGCAGGAGGTGACATTCATGCTAAGTGATGTGTACACTGGTGTTACTCAATTGTCCTGAGGGTGATACAGAGATTAGTTGATTTGTGCACTGGTAACCAGTCAATGTCCTCAGGACAACAATCAGGTTAGATGGTTGTTAGGCTATTTTATTTCTTTATTTGTCTTTGTTGACCAGGAAGGTCTGACTGGGAAAAGCCCATTTTTAGCTGAAGCCAGGGGATAAAAGCTAGCTTCATCACAGTACATATATATTAACAAGTGAATTTCAGACAGTACTCAGAAAAACCAACAGTTACATTTTTCAAAATAATAAAATAATACAATTACAAGACAGGCATAAACATTAAAGCACTTACATCAACAATTATAAGTCTATACAGTTCTTGTAGTGCTTAAATCTTGCAAGAAGTAAATGAACTGCAGAAAGGAAAAAGATTGTTGTAATGAGGTTTAGTGTTCTTACATTTCACTAAACAAAAGTTTGTAAAGAGTTCAATATGCATAATGAATTAAGTTATAAACTTTTTTAGGAAGGGAGAGTTTAGTATTGTATAGGTTTGTATCTATAATGAGTTGAAGAGATATAATGAAGTAAGTTATAAAATTATTTAGGGGGCAGCGGAGATATTAGTCATGTAGAAGAGGATTGTGGTAATAGCATACGACTGAGAGAGCTTGATAAAGGAATAATTCTACTTAGACTGCCTGTTCCAAATTGGTGTATGCAGAAGGTTTATAATTTGGGTATACAGGAGATGCATGAGAGGGATAGAGCAGTGGATGGGGGCAGTAAGAAAAAGAGAACAATGAGAAATGTTTAAGGGGGATAAAAAGGGGGTGTACTGATTCAAGCACAGGACAGAAAGTTGTTCCGCAAGTAATGATTCAAGTAGAGGAGGACAAAAAGTGAAAAGTAATTAGAAGTTTGTGCTTTTACTAGAGGTTTCAACCTGGTGATGAACATGAGCATGACCAGGACTGGGGAAAGTATTGTCTGAGCTGGATTTTATAGCTTGGGAGGTTGTTAATGATTTTTACTTGAGTAGGGAAGGTGTTTCAGAGCTTGCAGATGACTTATTTGCTTTAATAATGCTTAGCAGGACTTTATCAGGAGAACAAAGGTCCCTTGCAGGGGGACACACCAGCCTCCAACTGGTGACTAGTCTATTGTTCTCATGGTAGGGTTACCACCTGTCCCACTTTGCGAGGGACAGTCCCCTTTGGGCAGTTGTGTCCTGACCAAAAATATTAAAAATGGCAAATGTCCTGAGATTGTAGGACATAATTATGTCCCATATTTTATGTAATAGTTGCATAAAATAGTTATTTCTGTATGTAAAATACCGAAATGTTACAAGAAACAGAATAAGCAACTAAACTGCTACAAGAATAAGCTTTTATTTAGGCAAAAAAGTAAAGTTCTATCCTTTGTACTGACTGTGGGTGTGTGTCGGCCTGTAAAATCTGATGCGTGTCCCGAAAATGTCCCACTTTGGCCATATGGCAACCCTATCTCATGGTAGTTATAAGATGATTATTTTTTGACTTTTTTCTATGATATTACTGAGAGAGGTTGTCAGGAATGAGACGTGATTAGTATCAAGGTCATGTGAGTGATCAATGTGAAATGATAAGTCTTTGTGGATTGCTGTGTTTTTCAAAAACACTGGTGACAATAAGAGTGAGGATTTGTGGTCTTTATATACCTAGCCTACATATTATGGATATTTCCATAGGACTCAGGCCTCTAGACTCATCGTAAAATCTAAACTATGTGTTTTCTCCAAAACAGCATAGGCTTGGTTAGCTGAGTAGATTGTGAAGGTAAAGAGTGCACCATGCCATAGAAAACAAATGCCAACCCTGTTATACAACAGAGGAAGATGTGTAACAACAAAGCTATGCTTTTATCTTATGCTGGTCAGTAAACAACAGATATAAAATTGACCACATAAGTTGCAAAATGGGCAGAATAGGAATGTCTGTCAGTGTAGCTCCTCCCCATATGCTTTACATATGCTGTGCTTATGTGCTTCTAATTATAATTACAATTTGAACATTACAAGCATAATACTTACTAGTATTATTCAGTGCCAACCTTACCCCCCCACAAGGGACCAGTCACAATACCAGTAGATTGCCAGGAACCCAGTATTACTGCTGCACAGGTTAAAACAGCACTGCCCAAGGCCATGAATACAGCTTCTATGGCACCTGACAACATCCCTGGCTGTGTTTGACATGAACTACAGAGTTAACTGGCATCTCACCTGTGTGCCCTCTTCAATCACAGCCTCACCTCAGGCTTTATCCCTAATGAATGTCGCACTGCTACAGTCATCTATCTCAACAAAGGAGGAGTGGCTACAGACCCTGGGAATTATCGCCCCATTAGCCTGACAACTCTGATATGCAAAGCTATGGAACACATCATCTTGGACCTAATAAACAAGGATATAGGGAATCTCCAAACTCTGGATCCCACACAGTTTGGTTTTGTGAAGGGTAGATCATGCCTGCTCAACTTGGTCAACTTCTTTGAGTCAGTCGCCAGAGCTGTGGATGAAAGCTAGGTGGTTCCTACAGCCCATCTTGATCTGGCCAAGGCCTTTGAAACCATTCCCCACTCAGGAATCATAGAAAAACTCACTAAGCTAAGCATCAACCCCTATATCACTAGGTGGGTTGCAAACTGACTCACAGGTAGAACCCACAGTGTGAAAGTAGCTAACTCCAAGTCAGACTGCTGACCAGTCACGAGTGGAGTCCCACTGGGTACAGTCCTGGGTCCTCTCCTGTTTGGTATCTACTTCTCTGAAGTCCAGGCCAACATGAAGGGACTCTGGCTGACAAAGTTTGCAGATGATTGCAAGTTGGGAGCTATTATTAACTCCCCGAGTAATGTTGACATCCTACAGAAAGGCCTCACTGAAACCAATAACTGGTGTTAGAACCATGGCCTTAAGCTCAATGCCAAAAAATGTATCATCATTCCCTTTGGGAAAAACCCAGTTCTCATAAATTACCACATCAATGGTAGTCTACTGAACACAGAAGGCGTTATAAGAGATCTGGGAATACAGGTTGACAGCAACCTCTCTTTTGACCACCATATTGCCACTGTGGTCAGAAAGTCCTTCTATGTGGCACATCTCATTACTAAGGGTTTTGCATCCAGGAAGAAAGAGGTCATTGTCTCCCTCTACTCTTCACTCATTAGGCCAATCATTATGTGTACATGTATCTCACTAAACACCGGCAAAAACTGGAGAGGCCACAAGGAGGATCCTAGGCCTTAAACATTTGTTCTATATGGACAGACTAAAAAAATCCAACCATTCTCTGTCTCATATTGCCTGCTTAGAGGCGAACTCTGCTTAACTTACAAAGCCATGTCTGACTCAGCTCTGTTAGAAATGCTAAATCTAAAGAAATCTCAATCCCTCCCCAGCACATGCTCCAGAGACCTCAACCACATTACCACAATCAACAGAACATGCTGGAGGGACAGGTTCATAACCCAGAGACTGCCCGTGCTATGGAATAGATTTCCCATACATGTCAAGCAGAGCACCTCACTGGCCCGCCTCAAGAGAAATCTTGATGAGTGGATGGGAAATAGAAAATTCGGCCCAGGGATCACTTTACTAGACAGAGGCACTGGAAACTAAGGTCAGGGGGCACAATGGCAGGGTAATCCTATGGGCTAGGCTTGTAAAGGCTCCAGGGCCATTAGCCTAGTACACAACTATGAACCTATGAACTATGAACTATAAATGTTAAATGTTATTTGAAACTACAATGGGTTATATTTCTTTCACACTGCAACATATCCTGCTAGTTTATATGTCTGCAAACCAAATTATGCAATATCTACTTTCTGATCTTGCATCAGTTAACCCACCATACATATTCACATCATATTGGCCAAAGCTACTAACTGGCTGTGTGCCTTAACGTTTGAGACAAAGCAAGTCACATTACATTCAAAATACTGTTTTGACAGACAAATAGATGCATGGTTGTTACAATAATAAGACAGAAATCGAATTGTTTATATTTTATACTTTATAACATGACCATGATTCTTTGTATATTAAAACTTTTGACTTTTGACCACCATATTGCCTCCGTTGTACAGAAAGCTTTCTACATGTCCCACCTTATTAGTAAGGGTATCTCATTCAGGGACAAGGAGGTCATAACATGCCTGTATTCTTCCCCTTATAAGAGCCATTACTGAGCACAATGCCCCTTTCAGCATGTACCTCACAAAGCACATACAGAAGTTGGAGAGACCACAGAGGTTCCTCACCTGGAGAATCTAGGGCCTCAAACATCTACCCTACACAAACAGGCTAAAAGCCCTGTCCTTCTACTCAGTCTCATACAGACTTCTCAGAGGTGACCTCTGTCTGGAATACATGGCAATCTCAGACACCATCTTAATGGGACTGCTGCATATCCGCAAGCCAAGCTCCATGGAGTAGCCCGTAAGCGTGACCTCAACCTGGTGTGTGTCATCAATAGGACTTGTTGGTGGGACAAATTTGTGTCCCAGAGACTCTCCCTTTTGTAGAATAGGTTCCCTCTCCATGTCAAGCAGAGTACCTCATTAACCCTTTTTAAGCACAACCTGGATAACTTGATGGGAACAGAAAATACACCTCTTGGATTCCACCTGTGTCCCTGCTGGACAGGGGCATTGGGTGCTAACTTGTCAGAATATGGGCTACATTCTTGGCTAGACTTGTAAGGGCTTAGGGCCAATAGTCTCATAACTTCCTGATCCTATGAAGACTATTGGTATCATGGTATGGTATTACACATCATATCTGCTGAATTCACTAAAATTTGAAAAAAGTTCTGATTTAAATCATAACTTTTCAGAAACTTCACAGCTGTGTAAACATTCTCATTACATGTTTCAGTTGTTTGATGGGGGGGGGGGGTTCTCCCATCATCAACAGGTAAATCTTGCAGTGTATCAGCAATATTACTTGCTAGCTCTGTGATGAACACTCTTGCACAGGAGTGACATGGTGTGCATTCATGGATGTTACACCTCTAGAGTTACAACGTGTGCAAGAGTAATGCCCACTGAAGGGGCAGTAACACAGCTATCAGTTTATAGCACTATGTCCTAGGATCCCATTCAGGATTTAGTGAAATTAGCATTCATACTTAAACCACCAGCAGATACAAGATTAAAACCAAATACAACTAACCAGAGAATTTTGGCAATGTGAATGCCAACTCTGATGAATAAAAAATGAAGTACTGACCTCAGAAAGAATAATTTTTCCTGAATCATTATATAAAACTGTCTTATACATATTGGGAAGAGTTCATAAAGGTTACCCAATCGTGATAACATTTTGGAACTCAAAGACAAGTCTACTATGGAGTTTTTCTGTGAAGATGTGCAGCACCATAGTGTGCTGTCTCCATGGCCATGTGACATATTAAAATGGCAGTCCAAGAGAGAGGAATATGCTAATAAGCCACGTGTTCTGTTCAGAGCTGTCTGCAGTAAGGCATCTAAAAAACAGAGCAATTTTAGCACAATGCTTCTGGCCCATCAATCACAGTAGAGGTAAGTGTTGGGGAGCATACTAGGAAAGGTAGTGTTAGGGTGTGTGTGCATATGTATAAGTTGGGGGCTGAATGTGTGAGTGTATTTGTGAGGGCGTGATTGTCTGTGAGACAGTGGTAGGGGAGTCAGTGAGGGGGTAAGTTTGGTAGGTTTGTGTATAGGGGAATTGGGGCTGGAGTGTGTGAGTGTGTGTGCATGTGTGGGTGAATAGATGAGTGTGTCTGTGAGTGTGATTGGGTGAGTTGGGAACTGTTTTGTTTGTGCACGCGTGCGCGCATGTGTGTGTGTGTGTGTGCGTGTGTGTGTGTGTGTGTGTGTGTGTGCGTGTGTGTCTGCATGTGGGTGGGTTGGGGTGGCTGTCATACTTCCATACATCTGTAGACTAATGAGCTGGGCCTGCAACATTTGTCTGAGGGAACCACTAGCCACCAAGGATACCACTTTATTTCTAAGTCATGAGTTTGCTTCAACAGAATATGGATTGGGGGAGTGGTGAGAACAACTGCCCACCAGGGATAGCTCTCTAAACTTTGGTCTGAGTGGCACTTAGAGAGAAAGGGGATCGGGTGTGGGGAGAGGAACTATCAACCAGAGATAAGTCTTTACTATATACTTTAATGGCACACAGAGTCATGACAACATTAGATACCACGGATTTCCCTGCATAATGTGCTTAAAAGGCTCTTAAACAAACATTGATCAGGAGGGTACACTAAACACGAAGGACACTCGACATGGCATGTCTTACAGACACGTATGTAAAAAAAATTATTCAGGAAACCAGTGATAAGTAGCATGCCTGAGAAAGCACTAAAAGGGATTGCAATTATGTTCTCACACCACAGGGATCAGTTCTCTGCACCATCAGTTGACACTAGGGGATCTTGTGCGAAAATCAAATAAGTAAAAAAAAAATCAAGTACAAAGTGAGGCAAAAAGGGTTTTGAATCTTACACCCTTGGCATACAAAATTCCAGCCTTAACTCACTGCATTATCAGTTAGCGCAGCAGTTTTTTTTTTTTTTTTAACAGATATTGCGGATCTCAGGCCTTATGCAATTACTGCAACAGTTCCTGACTCTCAAGGGAGAGAGGTAAAGAACATTAAGCACACCTGTCAACCTCAAAAGAGAGATCAGGAAAAAGCCTAATTTCGTGAAGGGATAAAATCATGGAAGGATTTTAATTAGACTTCAGGCAAAGATAGAAACTTGCCAGGATATCAGCTTTTGCACTAGAATGTATTGAGGGGTAACTGTAATAATCTGTGAATTTCCAGGCAGGGAAAAAGGAGACATTGTAAATGTCCTGACAGGAACTGGAATGCAGTGTGTTGTGTGTGTGCTTTACTGAGTGCTTGTGTTTGGGAGAGTGACTGTGGGGGGCTGTATGGACACAATGTCCTCCACTGTTAACTATCACAGGAAATTGCTTATCTGCCCTTGCAGTAATTAACAATGATTTTCCACATCATGTAAAGAGGGCATTTTTATCACAGCCAGTTAGGTGGGTGGTGGGGTCCTTTATAAATCGTTGGGATTCAGTATATTAATATCAAATAATGTACCTTGCAAACAAACAATTGTAACAGGAATCATAACACAGAAAATTTAACTTTCAAAGATTTTTCCTGTGTAACATAACATAAGTAATGAAAGTATTTGTTGTGGTTTCTTTACTAAAATATTCACAGGAACTGAAATACATATTGCTACTTCTTATATTCTTCTGACAAAACAAAGCAAAAAAAAAATGTGAATGTGGACTATATATTTGCACAATATTGTGTAGCTTCCTACGTCACTTTGTGCATCGTGTACATTTCCAGAGGAGACAGTCCATCTAATTTATGCTGTAATAACAATCACAGCTGAGTGTTCACAGCACACGCAAAACTGCAGCAGAAATAAAGTTTACAAATGAAATGGCATAACACAACTGAGGCTGTAAGTTGATTGTAGTGTAGCAAGATTTTATATATCTACAGTTATATCTATATCTATATTGTTATTTCATTTGCAGTGATTTATGGTCACCTCTTTTGTTTTTACATATATACAAAGCATATATATAAGCCAATGATGTGAAAGAACCTCCACTGTCAGTTTAACATTTCCAGCTAAAATGGAATTGGCTGCATTTCTTTTTTTCCTAGAGTCAAGGGACAACTATTCAATGCCTATGCCTCTTTTGTCAGATTATAAATTAACAGAAAGTTTGAGGAGTTATAACAAAACAGCATTAGTGAAAGTATCTTGTCTGGCTTGCATATGTATGTAACTCTACCTGAGAAAAGTGGTAGAGCTGAGGTAAAGCATATTTAGTGAGATGAAAAAGACTAGGGTTGTTCCCTTATTACTGAACAACCAGACAAAAACAAGTGCTTAATTCTGGAAAGACTGAAGTATGTATCACTTGGCCTGAACTGGCTTTGAATAACACAAAACTGTTTGCTTCATAAGATTATCTGCAGTTTTGACTCACCATATCTTTATATCTATATCTATCTATCTATCTATATATATATATATATATATATGTGTGTGTGTATTTTTTATATATATATATATGTGTGTATATATGTATGTATATATATATATATTTCTGTATGTATGTATATTTATATATATATATATATATATATATATATATATATATATATGTATATATATGGGATCCGGACACATGCTCGACTACCATATGTCTGAATCACAAAACATCGAGCACACATACACGAAAGTGCTTAACATCGACAAGCGCTTCCGTGTATGTGTGCCTGTTTCGCAGATTGGACTGCATTGTGGGTAAGGGAAAATTCTCTTTTCCCCACTGTAGTGCGATCTCAGAGTGAGAATAATAAAGTAGGGGTGGTGTGGGGAGTGCAGGGGGGGCAAAGCCCCCCTGCAGAAACGTAGATTTTTTTTTGAACTACACATACACAGAAGTGCTTTTCGATGTTAAGCACTTTCGTGTATGTGTGTTCGATGTTTTATGATTCGGGCATATGCTAGTCAAGCATGTGTCCTAGACCCATATATATATATATATATATATATATATATATATATATATATATATATATATATTTAGGAGCGCTACAGCATCCTGAAAGCCCAAAATCCTGTAGACCAAAATCCTGAGACCAAATTACTGAAAACTCAAAATACTGAAAACACACAAGATACCAACACTTACTATATTCCAGCACAAATACATACAGAAACATATTAGCCTTCAACTATATGGAGGGGGGCAAGCCCCCTAGACCGCCCATTTGGGGGGCTGCACTCCCCCCTCCCCACCCACCCTGCTACTTAAATATATCAACACTGAGATTGCTCTTCACTACACTAAGTGCAGTCTTGGAGTTGATATATTTAAGTAGCAGGGAGTGTGGGGTGTGCAACCACCCACATGGGTGCAGGGGGGCTTGCCCCTCCTGCTTATACTTGGAGAACAGTAATATAGTTTGTGTTTTATTTGTTTCTGTATGTACTTGTGCTGGAATACAGTGAGTGTTAGTATCCTGTGTGTTTTCAGGATTTTGAGTTTTCAGTATTTTGAACTTTCAGGATTTTGGGCTTTCAGGATTCTGTAGCGCTCCTATATATATATATATATATATCTATATATATATATATATATATATATATATATATATATATATATATATATATATATATATATATATATATATATATATATATATATATATATATATATATATACACATATGTAGTTTGGTAGCAGTACACAGTAAAATGGCATGGGACAAATTTCCAGTGGCTTACTTATTTAGGAAGCAGCACATAAAGCTACATTGCTCAAGCATAAAGATGGTGTCTTAGAAGAAAACACTGAATATTGTTAACCACATCCTGTAATACAACTGCTGCTGATAGAAAATCAGACTACAGAATATTAAAATACTAAAGGACTCATTAGGATAAAGCAACACTCAATCGTTAGTTTATGTTCCCAAGGAGATAGAGACCATTAGGTCATTTATAAAAATGTACCTTTATAGTACAGGGTTTTAATGGCTTGAGTGTTCATTCTGGTAAGGTGCTGTGTGGAACAAGACAGGCTTTCTTCAGTGCAAGCAAAGCGTAGAAAAAAGATTGTTACTAATTATTTGTATTAAGCTATGAAAACCTTGACAGGACTTCACCACTTAGCTACTATCAGGGTTTCATTGTCATTGCCGTATCAATACAGAAATACCCTAAATGTGACTGAGGCAATACCAGCTATTACATTGCTTATGAGAGTGTGCCTCTGCCAAAGAATTATCAGTTCCCATTGTAAATTCCTACTGTAAATAGCCTTCATAAAATAAATGTTAATGTCAACCATAGGGCTACTACTCATTTCAGTCACAGGGTTTACTTTCATAAGACTCAGCAACAGCTTACCCACAGGGATACTGGTGACAAACATCTTGTTTTCTTCAATCATAATCTCATTAGTACCTTGCATACTGTGCTAATATCTACTTCTTTTATCCATATTATTATGTCAGAACCACACAATTTTCATCAAGAAAACTACATTCTCTAGGGAGATGGACTTAAGGTAGATAATTGTGTGTAGACTTTTGTAGACAGCACAGTCAGTGTTCTCGTACCCGAAAATACTATTCTATACTAGATCAGTGTTCCAGTATCCGAGAATACTATTCTGTACTAGATCAGCGTTCCAGTACCCGAGAATACTATTCTATACTCGATCAGTGTTCCAGTACCCGAGAATACTATTCTATACTAGATCAGTGTTCCAGCACCAGAGAATACTATTCTACACTAGATAGTGTTCCAATACCCGAGAATACTATTCTATACTAGATCAGTGTTCTAGTACCTGAAAATACTATTCTATACTAGATCAGTGTTCCAGTACCCAAGAATACTATTCTATACTAGATCAGTGTTCCAGTACCTGAGAATACTATTCTATACTAGATCAGTGTTTCAGTACCCGAGAATACTATTCTGTACTAGATCAGTGTTCCAGTACCCGAGAATACTATTCTATACTCGATCAGTGTTCCAGTACCTGAGAATACTATTCTATACTAGATCAGTGTTCCAGTACCCGAGAATACTATTCTATACTAGATCAGTGTTCCAGTACCCGAGAATACTATTCTATACTAGATCAGTGTTCCAGTACCTGAGAATACTATTCTATACTAGATCAGTGTTCCAGCACCACAGAATACTATTCTACACTAGATAGTGTTTCAATACCCGAGAATACTATTCTATACTAGATCAGTGTTCTAGTACCTGAGAATACTATTCTATACTAGATCAGTGTTCCAGTACCCAAGAATACTATTCTATACTAGATCAGTGTTCCAGTACCCGAGAATACTATTCTATACTAGATCAGTGTTTCAGTACCACAGAATACTATTCTACACTAGATAGTGTTCCAATACCCGAGAATACTATTCTATACTAGATCAGTGTTCTAGTACCTGAGAATACTATTCTATACTAGATCAGTGTTCCAGTACCCAAGAATACTATTCTATACTAGATCAGTGTTCCAGTACCCGAGAATACTATTCTATACTAGATCAGTGTTCCAGTACCCGAGAATACTATTCTATATTAGATCTGCATTCCAGTACCCGAGAATACTATTCTATACTAGATCAGCAATCCAGTACCCGAGAATACTATTCTATACTAGATCAGTATTCCAGTACCAGTGAATACTATTCTATACCAAATACCAACATAAAGATGTAGCAGCACTTCAGCAGTACTCTATGCAGCAACCAGTTTTGTACTTGCTACTTTTCCTTATAAATGTAATAAACTCTTATTTAAAGGACGGGGCACAAATGGCTGAGGGTAGCAGCAGGAATGATGATGACTAGTTAATAATAGGTACTCACTAGCTGTGCTGTTAGTTCTATTAAAGTCTGACATACAGATTGCAAAAATGTGGGCACTATCCCTACCGCTAGTAGTGTCTGATAGATCTGTAATAACAAATGTTCAGAAGTTTTAGTGTGTCATGAAGGTGCTTGATTTATAACTCTTTACATGAACCTTCTCTGTCCAGATGCCTACATATGGGATGAAACACTAACCCATGTGATAAAATGCCTACATTCTGTCAGATACTTTGGTAAAGAAAGAAAACAGATCAATGACAAATGAGATGGGGATACACTAGTACTGTGATGACAGTGGTACAATGTGCCTCCTATTTACCAAGAGATGTCTGATGCTAATATGAAAATCAACAATTTTTATTCCAAGTTGAATAATCTTTATAAAAGGGGCAGCAACATACAAATATAGTACGATTATGACCTAGAGGAAATCATACATTTCTTGCATGAACTACAGAAGGGAAGAATAATATTAGCTGGGGACTTAAATTTACCAGAAACAGATTGGAATAATATTGATTCAACAACATTAGTAAGGAAATTATTCACAATTTATGTTCAGGAACAACAATTGCTTCAGACTGCAGGGAATGGAACATACTAGACATTGTTTGTGTTTCTAAAGAAATTACTGTTACTTCAAGTCAAGGTTTACCATCATTGACGTGCAGTGATCATGGGGTTATAAAGGTTAATTTGTTGCTAGATAATTCTGCAAAACTGAAATCTAAACCAATGCACAGTTACTATGTAAAACTAGCTGGAGTGATGTGTTCACTGTAAAAACTGCAGACGGAATCTGGAAAGTTTTGGAAGAGAAACTGAGTGATGAAAAATCAGAAAAATATTTAGCATCAGGATCTAGGCATGCAAAGTCGGGGGGATATATTTCCATAAGAGCAAGATACCTGATTAAGGTGAGAGACACAAAAATATAAGAAATTGAAGAGAGGTCAAATTACAACTTTGAAAACTTAAATAAACAAGCTAGACAAAGTATAGTGTGAAGCAAGTTCGAGAAAAAATTGAAGAAAAGTTATATAAAGATATTGGCATAATGGGAAACCTTTTTATAGATACATAAGATGGGGAATGAGTAAAGACATACAAACTGATAAACTGTGTGCACATTCTAAAATTTATTCTCAGACACAACAGATTTTAGATATATTTACAAAATCTTCTTCAAAACAGTTTGGCTCCACAAATGGGGTGATAAGTTGTTCTAGTGACACCCAAGTAACCGTAGAAACTGGAATCAAATTAGATTAAAAGAACTGCACAAACTGGATCCAAACAAAGCACAGGGAAGAGACGAAATTAGTAATGATGACCTGAATACACTTCACCAAGAACCTATGGTACCATTTTAAGCATTATTTACTACGTCATATAAATATGGGGAGATGCCTCAAGATTGGAGACATGTGTTTATTAAACCTGTCTTTAAGGAAAAGGGGAGTAGGACAAACACAGAGTCATATAGACCCTTAAGTCTACTTTCATGTTGTGGAAAAATAATGGAGAAGGTAGTATTGGATAAGTTATTATCAGAAGTGGATAAGTTGCGACCTGAAACCGTATATCAGTATGCATATGTTGAACATAGATTTATTACCACCTGTAACATGATGTTCTCCAACAATATAATAACAGCTATGAATGAAAATTTGTGCTGTGATGTAATTTATATAGGATCATAGGAAGCTACTAGGCTAATGGCCCTCAGGCCCTTACATGCCATGCCAAGTTCTGCCCTTGTTTCCACGGTCATCATCTATTGCCCCTGTCCAAGAAACACAGGTGGAACACCCGGGGTGAATTTACAGTTATTCATACAATCATCCAGATTGTGCTTGAAGAGGACCAAAGAGGTGCTCTGTCCCTCCAGCAGGTTCTATTAATGTCACATACCAGGTTAAGGTCTTTAGAGTGAGTAACCCATCAGCCATTGGACTTACGGATATGCAGCATTTCCAATAAAGCAGAGTCAGAGATTGCCTTATAGGCACGGCAGAGATCGACTCTTAGTGGTATGTATGAAATGGAGAAAAGGGACAGTGATTTCAGCTGATCCACATAGAACAGATGCTGAAGACCTTGAATTCTCCCTGTGATGAACTTTTGTGGTCTCTCCAATTGCTGCAGGTGCATGGAAAGGTACATACCAAAAGGGGCACTGCACTCAATTATTGGCCTGATGAGGGAAGAGTACATGGAAGCTATAACTCATACTCAAAACAACTCTCACTTTAATATCACAGCAAAAGACAACACCACTATATACCCAACTGAGCACACAAAATTGCTAGGAGTGGAAATAGACAATAAACTAAAATTTGGCATTCACATATCCATGACCATAAAAAAAGTTCATAAAAAACTAGGAGCGTTATACAGAAATAAGCAATTTCTCACCAAAACAGCAAAGATTTTAATAGCAAATTCCCACCTTATCTCCACCCTACTTTATGCCTCTCCAATATATACCAACCTAAGGCAATGCGATCTAAACAAGCTAGAGACCTGCTACAACAAAATCGCCAAATTCGCCACAGGGGCATCCTACCATAGTCACCACTGTCTCTCACTTGTTGAACTGGGCTGGCTTGAACTCCCTCACCTCCTTCAGTGGTATCAACTCTCACTCACCCACAAACTAGTAAACCATCCACTAAATATTCCATCCCTCCAGAATCTACTCCAACCCTATCGCACCACCAGTCCACTAAGATTCAGCAACCTTTTTTAGGCAAGGCTCAAAGGACAAACCCACCTCCATAGACAACCCAAAGATAAAAAAAACTAAAGGTAATGCTACTCAGTGCCAGAAGTCTAAACCTCAAGATGCACACACTCGAGACTCTCCTCAGTATGGAGAAAATCAATGTCTGTGCAGTAACAGAAACCTGGTTCAAGGCTCCTGAGAGCACCCCAGCACTACCAGGTTATAACTCATACCATGTGTTTCGGCCCCAAAACTTGGACCAAAGCACAAAAGGAGGGGAAGTATCTATATTCATCAAAGATACCTACACCTCCAGGTTAGTGGCACTGCACGAAGCATCGGAAACCATCCATGTGCAACTAACAGTGGGCAAAACTGCCTTTCAGTTTGTAGCCTGCTACAGAACACCCTCCCTATTACAGGAACCCCACTTGGCATTCCTGAGAACACTGGAGAATATGAAGGTCTCTCCAAACACTATGTTATTGGGTGACTTCAACTACCCAAACATTGACTGGGAAAACTACTCAAGCCCAAACACACTCGACCAACGGTTCCTTGAATTTATAAACTCTAACGCAATGGAACAACTGGTCACCACTCCCACAAGAGGGAACAACATATTGGACCTGGTCATCACCAACATGGGGACTCTATGTTCCACACCAGAGGTAAACCCCTCATTGGTAAGATCAGACCATAAACAAATTTCCTGGACATCCATATCCCATCCCCACCCCAGCCAAGGAAATCACTGTAAAGAATTTCTCAAAAGCCAACTTTGCACTTCTCAAGACTGAGGTGGAATCCTTCAAAGCCCCTGGGCCAGAGGATAATACAGCCCAATCCGCAGAATCCTTTACAAATGCATTCTATGAGCACCTGCAGGAATGCATGGATCGTGCTATCCCAAATAAAACCAAGACTCACTCCTCCAAAAACAGGAGACCGGTCTGGTGGACCCCGGCCATAAATAAGCTATACAACAGAAGGAGGAAGCTACTACATGACAGAGCAAAATCCCAAAAAGGGAAGGCATCTCTGATCAGTATTAGCAAGAAACTTCGATCCCTCATAAAATCATCAAAGGCCAGTTTCAAAAGAAAAATTGCCCTAGACACTAAAGATAATCACAAGGCCTTCTTTAGTTATGTCAGGAACATGGGCGGAAACTCCCAGATATGCTCTGAATTGTTGCATAATGGTACAAAATATACCGAACCTACAGACATAGCCAACATCCTGGCAGACAGATTCAGCGCAAACCTCTCCCCCCTTCCAAAGGAGCAAACGCCTATCCCAACTGAATGTAACCTCCCTGACATCACAGATGCACAGGTGAAAGCTGCCCTCTCCAAAGCAAAAAACACAGCATCTATGGGACCGGACGGTGTCCCGGGCTGTGTCTTACATGAGCTCCAAGAAGAACTGAACCCTCACATTAAGTCACTATTCAAACTTAGCCTTACTACAGCATATGTACCCAAAGAATGGCGTACAGCTACAGTGGTCCCACTCCACAAAGGTGGTGCCACAATGGACCCCAGAAACTATTGCCCCATAAGCCTGACTAATCTGGTCTGTAAAGCTATGGAGTGTATTATCATGGAACTCATAAAAAAGACATTGGGAGCCTCCGGACACTGGACCCTACCCAATTCGGCTTTGTTAAGGGCAGATCTTGCCTCTTAAACCTAGTTGATTTCTTTGAAACAGTTACCAAAGCCATAGATGAGGGCAAGGTAGTCCACCCAGCCTACCTGGACCTCGCAAAAGCCTTTGACACAATACCCCACTCGGGCATCATAAATAAGCTTACCAGCTTAAATATCAACCCCTATATCACAAGGTGGGTTGCAAACTGGCTCAGAGATAGAACCCACATGGTCAGAATTGCAGGTGCCATGTCCGAATCCAAACTAGTTACAAGTGGTGTCCCACAGGGCTCAGTTCTGGGACCTCTCTTGTTCGGTATATACTTCTCTGAGGTTCAGGCTAACACGGGGGGATTATGGCTGACAAAGTTTACAGATGACTGCAAACTGGGGGCCATAATTGAATCTCCAGCTGACACAAGCATCCTCCAAAAGGGTCTCACAGAGACGGATGCTTGGTGCCAGAGCCACGGCCTCAAGCTAAATGCTAAAAAGTGCATAGTCATTCCCTTTGGGAAAAACAAGGTGCCCACAAATTACCACATAGTGGTAATCCATTAAGTATGGAAGAAGTAATTAGAGATTTGGGGGCCAACGTAGATAGTAATCTCTCCTTTGATAATCACGTTGCCAAAGTGGTTAGAAAGACCTTCTATATAGCCCACCTCATCACAAAAGGGTTCGCATCTAGATCAAGAGAGGTCATTGTGCCCCTCTACTCATCACTCATCAGGCCCATAATTGAATACAATGCCCCTTTTGGGATGTACCTTACCCGACACCTGCAGCAACTGGAGAGACCCCAAAAGTACCTCACCAAGAGGATCATGGGCTACAAACAGATGTCCTATGCAACTTGACTAAAGAAACTCCAGCTCTACTCAGTTGCTTACCGCCTACTCAGAGGCGATCTATGCCTGACGTACAAAACCGTGTCAAACCCAGAATTTATGGACATGCTCCACCTCAAAAAATCCAAGTCCCTTAGAGCTACACACACAGAGGGAGACCTAACCCTCAAAAAAAAAATAAATAGGACATGCTGGAGGGACAGATTCATTTCCCAGAGGCTCCCCTCACTCTGGAATAGAATCCCAGTTCATGTTAGACATAGCCCCTCGCTGACCTTCTTCAAGCGAAATTTGGATGCGTGGATGGGAAATCGCAAATTCACCCCTGGGATCTCTCCTCTGTCCCTGCTAGACAGAGGCACAGTAAACTAATCTTAAAAGGGTAGCTTCTGTGACCTACTTTACAGAGGCACAGTAGGCTAATCTAATAGGGAGGCGGAAGCCAAATAAACTCTGGCTAGGCTTATAAATGCCCTAGGGCAGATAGCCTAGTATCTACCTATGAACCTAAAACTCACTTGCAGATCACTAGACCAATAACTCTGCTGGTGAAGCACTATTCTCTTGCACCATAGCCAAATTATGGAACTCCCTTCCACCCACAATTACCTCCATACCATCATGCACCCACTTCAAAACTTTACTAAAAGCACACCTAAAAACATGCTGGCTATGCCCTTGCAACTCCCACTCTAATATCACCCACCCCATCCAACCACTACCTTTCTTTCCACTCCACTAACTACCTTGATTATAGCAAGCTCAGATGCTCATAAGCCTAGTACTTATTATACAGCAGGAACTTCTCATTGTAACATTTGTTAATGTCTGTTATGTACTTCACAGATAAAGATTTTAGTTGTCTACTGATTTACTATGTTCTTCATCTGTAAATATGTTGTAAGTAATTGCTATGTTAAATTGTTAATCGCTATGTAATCCAATGTACCTACTGTCTGTTTATTTTAACTGTGGAACTTTTCTCCACAGACCTCTGCTGAAAATGGACCTATGTCCAGTCGGACACTCCCGGTCAACAAATGTAAATAAATAAAAATAAATAAATAAATAAACTTCATTTTTTCTGAAGGCAATGCCCTTAGATATGAGACGAGCAACACAGAATGTCCTTCTTACCACTGTGGAGACATTTTATTTATTTATTTTACAGTTCTTTAACTGAAAAGTCCAACTGGGATAAGAGCCATTTTCAGCAGAGGCCTGGGAAGAAGAGCTCCACATACAGAGATTATGCAAAACTTATACAAGAAATTATACAAAAAAATATACAAGACATACAGTACACCAGAAATTAATTCTATGCTATTACAGGGAAGAATACAGGGATGATAGGAAGTTACTATGCTATTGGGCCTGAGGCCCTTATAAGCTTAGCCAAGAGTTTAGCCCATGTTTAGACAAGTCAGCACCAGATGCCCCTGTCCAGCATGGACATAGGTGGAATCCCAGCGGCATATTTTCTTTTTCCCATCCAGTTATCCAGGTTGCACTTAAAAAGGGGTAAAGAGGTACTTTGCTTGATGTGGAGAGGGAGTTTATTCCACAGATGGGGGAGTCTCTGGGACACAACTCTGTCCTGCCAACAAGTCCTGTTGATATCACAGACCAGGTTGAGGTTGCGCATGCAGGTTACTCGAGTGGAGCTTAACTTGCGGATATGCAGCAGTCCCATTAAGGCGGGGTCCCAGATTGCCTTGTATGCCAGACAGAGGCCACCTCTGAGGAGTCTGTATGAAACTGAGTAGAGAGATGGGACTTTTAGCCTACCTGTGCATGGTAGATGTTTGAGGCCCTGGATTCCCCTGGTGAGGAACTTCTGTGGTCTCTCCAGCTGCTACATGTGCTTTACGAGGTTCATGCTGAAAGGGGCATTGTACTCAATAATGGGCCTTATAAGGGAAGAATACAGGGATGTTACAACCTCCATGTCCCTGGATGAGATACCCTTACTTATGAGGTGGGCCATGTAGAAAGCTTTCTGTACAAAAGAAGCAACATGGTGGTCAAAGCTGACATTTGTATTACACAAGCATCTGATACAATTCCTTATTGTAGTGTAGACATTTTAATTTCTCAAGTAAGCTAAGGAAGGGTTTGTAGGGGGCAAATTGGATAGAAAAGGGTGAGGTTAGAGATTATTTAGACATGGCACAGAGCATGGATTATGAGGTGGTCAGGGAAGAAAACATATGACAAGAACTATTAAAACTAGTTAGCCTGGAGTAGTACAAGAGCAAAGCCAGGTATCATAAAGATCATTTTTAAGAATATTTTTGAAATGGTTTGTATTTGTCTTGGTTCTGATGCTGTGAGGTAGTGAATACCACCTTGTTGTTACATGATGAGAAAATAGGGAGTCCCCTGCCGTATTAGTGGATTTGGACACTTTTAGTAGAAAATTATTTGTTGAGCGAAGACTTCTATTTTGGTATGGAGCTGGAGAATATTTAGAAGGGCAGGGTTTTTTTCACGTCGATATACTAGTTTGTGTGCCAAAGTTAATTGGTTATAGGATAGAAGTTGTGGGAGTTCTAACCAGGAGAGTTTTTTTAAGGAGTGACAGTAGTGGGTATGATGTGGGCAGTCAGTTGAAAATTTAGCTATTTTATTGTAGCATGTTTCAAGTTTCATTAAATCTGTCCTTTTATGGTTGGTGAGAATTGGGGGAGCATACAGAAGTGTTGATAGAAGATGAGTTATAGCAATGGCAACTCTAGAGGTGTTAGAAACTTTTTATTTCTGTAAAGAGTACCCATTTTTTGTGAACTTTCTTAATTTTTGTGCGATATGTAGGTCAAATCTTAGGTTGTTATCTATTATGACTCCTAGTAGTTTTGTTTGTGAGTCGGCATTCATTTTAGCATTATTCCTAGCTGTGATGTAGAAGGTGCTGGGGCGTGGATCTTGCGGGTTGAAAGATAATGAGTTTTGTTTTACTGGGGTTGAGTATGAGCTGATGGTTAGAGAGCCATAGCTTGGTACCTGAGAACTATTTTTGGGTTATATCATGGAGGTGTTGTGGGTTATCAGTCGCGCATATAAGTGCTGTGTCATTTGCATATTGGATAGCTGAAGCCAGTGAGTAGCACTATGGAAGTTGTTTGTAAAAAGAGTAGTGGCCCAAGAAATTAAGCAGTGAGGTACTCCTAGTGTGATGGGAAGAGAGGGGATAGGACATTAAGCCATTTTACAGATTGTTGGTGGCCTTGTAGATAGCTTTGGAACCACTGAAGTGCAGAGGAGCTGAGGTTCAGTTTGGAGAGTGTATTTAATAGTTTGGGGTAGAAGACCATATCAAAGTCCTAGGACATGTCTAAAAGGACTGTAGACTCTATTTTACCATTATTTCTGAGTTGGTTGATGGTACTGGTGAAACTGAGGATTGCAGTTGAGATACTATGATGGGGCCTAAAACCATGTTAACATGCTGCTAGAAGGTAGTTGAAGGTTAGATAATGAATCAGTTGGGAGTGGGCACATCCTTCAAGGAGTTTAGATAGTGGAGAGAGAAAAGGCTATTGGTCTGTAGTTGGACAGCTCTGTGGAATTTCCATCTTTGTGTAAGGGGATAATGTGTGTTATTTCCCATATTGCTGGGATATGTTGTTCTGTTATAGACCTGTTAATAAGGATTGACACTGGATAATATATGGTTTCAGCTACTAGTTTTAAATGTTCGGCTGGTAACTTGTCAGATACTACTGAAGAGGGTTTGAGTTTTTTGAGTAGGTTCTTAATGGTAGCTGTGGGAACAGGCTGAAAGGAGAAGAAGTGGTAGTTATTACTGAGAGGTCTGGAGGTTAGTGGTGGTTCTGTGGAATTACTTTTAATCAGAGATAGCACACTTTCAGTCAAGTATTTATTAAAATCATCTGCAGTGGTGGAAGGAGAGTGTGGTAAGTTGGGGGAGGGATAGTGGGATGTCTTGGGTGTAGAATGGTATTTATGGTATTCCAAACTTTTGGGGAGTCATGCTGGTGTTTATGTTGCAATAGAAGTTCTTTTTATCTAGGCTGAGCCTTGTTTCTACCTTGCTGGAACGTGATAAAGTTGATTTGGGTATTACAGGTGAGTCATGTTTGCCAAGCTTTGTCATTTTTCCTAAGGAGAATTGTGGTGTCGTTAGTTAGCTATGGTGTGTATGTGGCTTTAATACGAATTGACCAGGGGGACAATTTGTTTATTATTTCAAGGAAGGTAGTGTTGATATAATCTACAGCAGCATGAAGGGACAGTTTTTTAGTAGAAACCAGTTAAATTTTTTACGGTATTGATTAGGTCTTGGGGTTAATTATTTTTTCTATTGCGGATTTGGTGGAAGGTGGTGAGCTTGACAGTATTGATGCTTTTTCTCAATAGCTAGGTTGGCATATGATCACTAAGTCTATCGGGTGAGCAGCCACTAATCTGATAATTCTGAGGTTTGTCGGTTAGTGTCCAATCCAGTGTAGATTGAAAGTTGGAGTTTTTATCAGTCTGTTTAGGAGCTTAAATGAGTTGTGTGAAGTCATAGAGGTTGATGTGATTGCTAGGATTATATGAATTACAAGTTGTTCAGTCTGTATTAAAGTCACCCATAATGATAGTATATTGAGCTATGGAATTTGACATAGACTGGATGATGTGTTCTATAGTAGAGATGCTATTTCCGGGTGGGAAATAGGTAGCTATAATGGATATAAATTTGTTTTGGTTAAGTTGAAGTTTAGTCGGTAGGATTTCTATGTTTTCAAGGTTATCTATGTTTAGGTTTTGTGGTAAAAGTGTGAGACTGCTCTTAAATAATATGACTACCCCTTCACCTCTTTTTACCTTCCTGTTTGCTCTATTAATATTGTAACCAGGTGGTGTAATTTCATTGTCCGTAATGTGTACTTTTAACCAAGTTTCCTTTACAACAGCAATATCAGGGTAATAATGGGATAGGGTGGAGTGTAATTCTTGAACTTTGTTGACTATGTTTTGCAGGTTTAGATTTAGTATTTAGGAGCCTTTCCATGATAGACTGGTTATATCTTGTATTTGAGGGGGTGGTGAACAGGTATTCTGGGGTCCTGGGTTTGGGTGAATGTCTCCACTTATAATAAGTTTGGTAACTATGGATACTAGTGTTTGGAAGAATGTTGATATATGCTTATGAAACTTAAAAGGGGTATTTTTTGGGGTTGATTTAATATGGTGTAGTCTGTATGAGGTGCAATGGAGTTTTGTTATATTTAAGACAGATGGAGTTATTAAGATGGAGTAGTTAATTAGGTGTGGAGAAAAGGTAGATGTATAGTTTTGTGAGAAGTGTGAGAGGAGACTATTTGTGAATAGTAGTTTGCTAAGTGAGCAGCAGTTGTTAGCAGAACTAGTAATAAACAATGTATTGATTACATTTTATAATGGATGAAGGGTAGGGATTGGTTATAGGTTAATGGGTTAACATATGTGTGGTAATGGATGGGTGTTGCTAAGTTTAATATGGAAATATGAGATATTGTATAATTGGAAATTGTACAGGTGGTGATTTGTAGATAAGTGTGAGAGGGAGTGTTAAGGTTTGGAATAAATTCAAGTGATTTGGGAGAGTGGTGGGAATGGGGATAGGGTAGTGGAGCGGAGTGAAGCCCGAGCATAGTGAGGGAGGAACAGAGCAGGCAGAGCCAACTTCTACGACTGCACAGTGAGGAACAGTCAGTCACTTAGACTGCCAAGTACTGTGTAAAGAATCTGTGCAGCTGACAATTTTGTAGAGTAGGAATTCACAGATAAATAGAAACCTAATGCCAGGAGTGAGTATGGATTGGGAGAAATATGGTTAAGTGTACTGAGGAAGGAAAAGTCAAGTGAAACAATGATTCCAAACTAGAAAGTATTGGGTTTAGAGAGAACTCTGGCAGAGATGGGGGTGGGGGTTACTAGTAGAGTGCACTCCCTGAATGCATTCTAATGAAATTTACAATCATAGAAGGGTTAAACCATTAACATACACTGCGATATTGCCTTTACTTTAAGTAAACCGGCCACAGACTTTTGCAGTTGCAGCTTGCTGGTAGAGAGTTGCTATAGGGATGCCTCACAGTGTTTGTTTTAGCTGAGAGGTATAAATGGAAAGAAAAAAAAAGATTAGGAAAAGCTGACAATGGGAGTGCTAGAGGAGACAGGAATGTCTTTATAATTGATAACAAAATGCAATTAAGTGACACTGATAATCAAAGGTAAGGTTGCTGTCAACCTGTGTGCCCAGGTCTCTCACCACTGAGTGCATGCTTAGGGTGTTTCTATTAATGTGATAGTTAGCCAGAACATCACTCTTACTGAAAAGGATGATAAAATATTTTTTTTTGCTTGAGTTTAAGGTCGTGACTTTGGCACCAATCATTTGTTTGCATAACACCCTCTTGTAGAATGTTGACATTGTTTGGGCATTCTATGACCACTCCCAGTTTGCATTTGTCAGCAAAATTTGTCAGCCACAACCCTTTAGTTTTTGCTTGTACTTCAGAGAAATAGATTCTGAACAGTAGCGGTCCCAGGACTGATTCCTGTGGAACACAACTGGTTACTGGTTTACTGTTGGAGGTGGATTCCTCTATTTTGACTGTATGGGTTCCCTCAGTGAGCCAGTTAGTGACACATCTAACAATATAAGGGTTGGTACTTAGCTGGGTGAGTTTATCAATAATGCCTGAGTGGGGAATAGTGTCAAAAACCTTGGCCAAGTCCAGGTAGGCTGCATGCTCAGTCTTCCCCTCATCCAGGGCTATGGTAACTGTCTCAAAGAAGTCCACCAGTTTTAACAATCATAATCTCCCTTTGACAAATCCAAATTGAGCAGAGTCAAGGGTTTGGAGATAACCTATATCTTTGTTGATAAGGTCTATGATGATTTGCTGAATGGCCTTGCAGATAAGGCTAGTCAGGCTAATAGGTCTACAGTTCCTGGGGTCAGTGGATGCACCAACTTTGTGCAAGAGAATAACAGTAGCCATTTTCCATTCAGCTGGGGTGAATCCAGTATTTAGGCTATGACTAATAAGAGAACCCAATGGCGCTGCTAATTCTTGTTGGAGCCCATGTAGGACACAGCCTGGTATTTTATCAGGTCCCATAGTTGTTGTGTTTTTGGCCTTAGACAGGGCAATTACAACCTGCTCTCTAGAGATACAAAGTGAGGGACAGGTGGTAAAATGTCATGAGGTATGTGTGGTGGGGGACAGGGGACTGAAGTTTTCACAGAACCTGTCAGCTAACAGGTTTGTTATGTCTACAGGCTCAGTGGATATGGTATCATTAACTACCAGTTAAGCGCAAATCTGGGTCATATCTTTTAAGCTATGAATTTAACCAAAGAAAGCCTCATGGTTGTCCTTAGTTGAGAACCCTAATTTGTATTTGTAGTTTACTTTGGAGGACTTCACAAGAAGTCTTATTTGCTTGTTTAAGCTGAGGAGGGAGTGCTTCCAGTTTAGGGCATGCTCCCTGCCTCCCTCTTACTTTTGGAAAACAATTTCTTCCTCTTATTGTAAAGCCTGTTAATGGCAGTTGTCCACCAGGCAGGTTTGCTTTTCCTTGAAGAGCTTGTTTTGCTCTGTCATGTATGGTTGAATCAATGTAGTTATACAGGTGTTTGTAAAAAGCATTGGTATAGGGAGGTGCAGTGAAGCTATTTATATCATCCCTTAGAAGTATATAATCTGCTTTGGAGACGTTTTTTAGTTTTTTTTTTTTTCTCCACTGAAGATAAGAAAACTATTTAGTACCACAAACGACCAGGAATTATACCCCCAAGAACATTTATTTTTACAAAAAGTGTAAAAAAAATCGCATAAAACTGAAAAGCACAGGATTAAATCTCTCTTAGCGCACCGGCTTTGAACAGCCTTTACAGAGTAAATTCATGATATAAAAAAACATGAGTTTTATATAAAATCATACATCAGTTAAATTAATTAACAATTACATAATTAAACAGTTACTCAATTACATATATTGCACTTTTTTAAAAAGACATATACATACTTCAGGGCTTATTCTACATAACTTTTCCAATTCCATTCTCTATTCATGCCCCTGGGATGGAAAGTGTTATATTTTAATATAAAAACAGATTCCTTCTTTGTTATTATGTATTTAATTGTGTAATCACTCAAATAATCTGTTTTTACTTGTTCTAATATTATTACCTCTAATTCATTAAAATCACCTTGATGTGCCTGATTAAAATGTTCTGCTAAGGGACTTGTAAATTTATTATTCCTTATATCCCTAATGTGTTCTTTAACCCTTTCTCCAAGACTTCTTTTATTTTCCCCTATGTAAAAATTATGGCAAGAACATTTTATAGCATAAATAATACCTGTTCTTTTACAGGAAAAATTACCTTTTGTGTGGAATTTAATTCCATTAATAGTATTAAAAGTTGATACTACATATTTACATATTGCACATTTTCCACAAGGCATTAAACCTGCCAATTTCATTCCTCTTATAACGGATTCCTGTGGTCTTCTATAGGTACTATGAACTAAAAAGTCTTTAAGGCTACTGCCACGTTGATATGAAAACTTTAATGCCACTTCCTTTAAAGAAGAAACTTCCCTTATAACTATTTTCCAATAATTCCTCAGTAACTAAGCTTGCTTATCTGAAAATAATGTATATTTAGAAACATAATATAACTGTTTTTCTGAAACTGACTTATACAGTTCCTCCTTTTTTATGTTGCCTCTATAACTATTTTCCTTCCTTACCTTATTATTAAACACCTTGCTATAACTATAAGCCACCATATCTGCTTTATACCCCCTATTGACAAACATATAAACCCACTTTATTAGCCTCTTCCCTGGCTTCACTCACATTACTACATAATCTGTTTGTTCTTAGAATTTCTCCATAGGGGATGTTGTTGAGTGTATGCCTCGGATGACAACTTTGTGCATGCAACATATAATTTACTTGATGAAATTTTCTAAAAATACTAGTTTTTATCTCACCATTTTCTTGGCCTTCCAAAGTGATATCTAAATAGTTTACTTTAACTCCCTCTTGGAAACCATCACATTTTATTTGATATTTATTTTCATTCATATATTTAAGAAATAATTGTTTTTCATCATGTCCTCCTTGACAAATAAAAATAAGGTTGTCAATAAACCTAAAATATTTAATGACAATTTTTTGAAAAAAATGACTTCTATAAACATGGGTATTTTCAACCATACTCATGCATACATGGGGGCAAAAGCTGCTCCCATTGCTGTTCCCTGCAACTGTCTATATAACTGACCATCAAATTCAAAAATGTTATTAGTTAAACAAAAATGGATCAACTCTTTAATGTATTGTGTTCTAGGACTGTCTTTCAAAAAGTATTCTATGGCTTGCATGCCAAATTCATGATTTATACTTGTATACAAACTGGCAACATCCAATACCAGAAAATACATGTTTCTATTCCATTTTACATCCTTTATTTTATCAATGAAGTCAAATGAATCCTTTATATAAGAAGGTAACTTAATTACTTCTTGTAATAAAAACTGATGCATAAAAAAACCCTAAATTATGAGTAAAATACCCACAGGCCAACACTATACGTCAGCCTGGTGGGTTTAACAAACTCTTGTATATTTTAGGCACACAGTGAAATCTGGCCATAGTGGTATTTTTGCTTGAAAATTTGTTGGTAACATCAGATACTGTGAAGTAATTCAAACAAACACCTTTGTGCAACAAACTATCACACTGACTTTTAGCTTGTGTATATACTTTCAGTCCAACTCTTTTGTACACTTTAAAATTATTTAAATGGTTCATACACATCCTAAGGTAATCAATAGATCTCATGACCACCAATTTTCCACCTTTGTCCGAAGGCTTAAATACAATACTGTCATTATTTCTTAACTGCTGTAAACTCAACCATTCTTCCTTCGACATATTGCATATAATATCACTTTGATAAAATTCCTCAACTTCTTTCTCTAATGCATAAAGTAAGGCTTGATAGAATTCATTTATACTGTCATTCTTAAATGGTGGCATAAACACACTTTTTGCCTTTACCTTCAATGTATCTAACTTGCTGTAGGCATTAACTTCAGTATCTGAGTTACAAAAATAGTAACTCTCCTCACTAGAGGAAATAGTTTCATCATTAACAGTTAAACTAGAGAAATTATTAACATTGAAAAAAATAATCAGTAATATGCATTTTTCTTACCAGTTTAAATAAATCTCCTTTTAGTTCATGCAGTCAAAGCAAAACAGAGGGTATAAAATTCAACCCCTTCTCCAATATAGACATTTCCGATATATTAAATTCATATCCTGACAAATTAACAACATAACCATCAGCTATACTTGTCGTTTCAAATGTCTCATTAATATGTCCACTTACTGTGTTTGGTATAGGGACCACAGTTCTGTTCTCTGTTAATATCCTGTCCATGCCTGGAACGTTTATTTGAACTTGGTTTTTGTTCCCCATTGTTCTGAAATGTTTTCTGAAAGTTGTCAACATTATTGGGTCTAGGTAATGCAGGAAAATGTTCTTCTTTGTTAACTCCTTCCTCCGGTGACGATACCCCACTTTCCTCTGAGATGTAATTACTTACTCGTCTCTGTTGATCTTTCTGATCCATTTGAAACTTCACCTGCTGATGTTTAAGCCACTGATTGGCAGTGAGCACAAAAGCCTTTTTCCGCTGATAGTCTCTCAGATCTCTTGGCAATTTATTTGCTTTTCTGTTCAAAAGTTCTTTCTCATACCCAGTCAAGCGTTCATTAATACTTGCCAAAAAGGACTCTAATGCTGTATTGGAAGTCTCTTTTAAGATATCAGCACAAAGTTTTTTTGTTTCTTCCTTCATGTTATTTCTTTTAAAAGTGTCTCTTTTTTAAGTATAGTTACCCATTCACTGCTGCAGCGATGTGCAGCTGCTATCCACCTTTCGTGGAATATCCGTTCTTGCTCTACTGATAAATCAAAGGGAGCTGATGGGCTTTTTATGGCTCATAACCCCCTAGGAGAAATTTGCAGTTCTTGATACCTTTTCAGGCTGTTAAGATTATAAAATGTAGAGTTTTTTTTGCAAATCAATTTTCCCATTTGTGCACACAGTTTCTGAACCTCCGGTAAGGAAGATAATTCACTTTTCTTACCCACTGCAGCAAACAGGTTGGATGAAAAATAAAATCTACCTTCTTGCCATTTCTGAAGTGGATTAATTTGAACTTCCAATTTTGAACCATTAGAAGAACCAGCTTTTTCTTTCTCCATACCAGCATACATTCTGGAACCCAAAAGCACACTCAATTCACCATTTGATTGAGAAACATCCATGCCCGTTTCAAAGAAAATTTGGGGCAAAGAGGTAAATGATTCACTGGTCATTAATCTATATTTTTTCCACTGAAGACAAGAAAACTATTTAGTACCACAATTGACCAGGAATTTATACCTCCAAGAACATTTATTTTTACAACAAGTGTAAATAATCGCATAAAACTGAAAAGCACAGGATTAAATCTCTGTTAGCGCCTCGGCTTAGTTTTATATAAAATCATACATCAATTAAATTCATTAACAATTACATAATTAAACAATCAATTAAATATATTACACCTTTTTAAAAAGACATATATATATATATATATATATATATATATATATATATATATACTTTAGGGCTTATTCTTTATAACTTTTCCATTTACATTCTCTATTCATGCCCCTGGGATGGAAAGTGTTATATTTTAATATAAAAACAGATTCCTTCTTTCTTATTATGTATTTAATTGTGTCATCACTCAAATAATCTGTTTTTACTTGTTCTAATATTGTTAACTCTAATTCACTAAAATCACCTAGATGTGCCTGATTAAAATGTTCTGCTAAGGGACTTGTAAATTTATTATTCCTTATATCCCTAATGTGTTCTTTAACCCTTTCTCCAATACTTATTTTACTTTCCCTTTGTAAAAATTATGGCAAGAACATTTTATAGCATAAATAATACCTGTACTTTTACAAGAAAAATTACCTTTTGTGTGGAATTTAATTCCATTAATAGTATTAAAAGTTGATACTACATATTTACATATTGCACATTTCCCACAAGGCATTAAATCTGCCAATTTCATTCCTCTTATAACTGATTCCTGTGGTCTTCTATAGGTACTATGAACTAAAAAGTCTTTAAGGCTACTGTCACGTTGATATGAAAACTTTAATGCCACTTCTTTTAAAGAAGAAACTTCCCTTATAACTATTTGCCAATAATTCCTCAGTAACTGAGCTTGCTTATCTGAAAAATAATGTATATTTAGAAACATAATATAACTGTTTTTCTGAAACTGACTTATACAGTTCCTTTTTTGTTATGTTGCCTCTATAACTATTTTCCTTCCTTACCTTATTATTAAACACTTTGCTATAACTATAAGCCACCATATCTGCTTTATACCCCCTATTGACAAACATATTTGCCAATTTATTAGCCTCTTCTTTGACTTCACTCACATTATTACATAATCTGTTTGTTCTTAGAATTTCTCCATAGGGGATATTGTTGAGTGTATGCCTCGGATGACAACTTTGTGCATGCAACATATGATTCACTTGATGAAAGTTTCTAAAAATACTAGTTTTTATCTCACCATTTCATTTTCTTGGCCTTCCAAAGTGATATCTAAATAGTTTACTTTAACTCCCTCTTGGAAACCATCTTATTTTATTTGATATTTATTTTCATTCATATATTTAAGAAATAATTGTTTTTCATCATGTCCTCCTTGACAAATAAAAATAAGGTAATCAATAAACCTAAAATATTTAATGACAAATTTTTGAAAAAAATTACTTCTATAAACATGGGCATTTTCAACCATACCCATAAACAAATTTGCATACATGGGGGAAAAAGCTGCCCCGATTGCTGCTCCCTGCAATTGTCTATATAACTAACCATCACATTCAAAAATGTTATTAGTTAAACAAAAATTTATCAACTCTTTAATGTATTGTGTTCTAGAAAAGTATTCTATGGCTTGCATGCCAAATTCATGATTTATACTTGTATACAAATTGGCAACATCCAATACCAGAAAATACATGTTTCTATTCCATTTTACATCCTTTGTTTTATCAATGAAGTCAAATTACCTTTTAAGTTTTGAATCTAACCAAAGAAAGCCTCATGGTTGTCCTTAGTTGAGAACCCTAATTTGTATTTGTAGTTTACTTTGGAGGACTTCACAAGAAGTCTTATCTGTTTGTTTAAGCTGAGTAGGGAGTACTTCCAGTTTAGGGCATGCTCCCTGCCTCCCTCTTACTTTTGGAAAACAATTTCTTCCTCTTATTGTAAAGCCTCTTAATGGCAGTTGTCCACCAGGCAGATTTGGTCTTCCTTGAAGAGCTTGTTTTGGTTCTATCATGTATGGTTGAATCAATGTAGTTATATAGGTGTTTGTAAAAAGCATTGGTATAGGGAGGTGCAGTGAAGCTATTTATATCATCCCTTAGAGGGATATAATCTGCTTTGGAGAAGTCTTTTTAGTTAAGTTGCTGCTTGGGGGGGGGGGGGCAGTGTGATAGTTACTTCGAACGAGACTGATCTGTGGTCATATCTGACAAGGGAAGACCTCACAGTGATGGTGCTACAGGGGTCCCCATATTGGTAAGTACCAGATCCAAGATGGTGGTGCCCCTAGGTGAGATGTCCACCAGCTGGTGCAGGGATTGGAGTTAATGAACTTGAGGAACTCTAGGGCAAGTAAGTTTGAGCACTAGTAATTTACCTAGTCAATGGATGGGTAATTAATTCACCCAGAACCATTGTGTTTGGATGTATCCTGATGGATTCCAGTGGATGCATGTAGGCAAAGTGAGTGTCTTGATTCATGGAGGGAGCCCTGTAGCTGGCAATGACTTGAATAAGTGTCCTACCAACAGTTAGTTGCACCTGGAGTGTCCCCTGAGAATCATACTGTTTAACTAATATGGAGATGTATATATCTTTAATGAATACTGATAAATTACCTCCTTTAGTTTTCATGCCTTCCATTCATGGTCTGAATGTGTGGTAGGAGGTGTAACCCAGTATGGCTGGGGTGCTCTCCATAACCTTGAACCAGGTATGCATGACTGCACAAGATGTCAGCATCTTCCAAGGTGAGGACTGGTTCCAGTGAGTGCAATTTCATGCTAAGGCTCCTAGTATTTAGCAGTATAACCTTGAGGTTGCTTTTTGATGAAATTTGTACATTAAGAATTTTGCCCTTGTGACTTTGCCTAAAAAGCCACTATGGGGGTGGCAACAGCCTTTGACAATAACCAAAATTCCAGGGGTGACAGATGAAGACAATCTCTGGCAAAGCATTGAGGTCTATTGATCATGTCATCCCAGGCTGACAGAAACTGGATCCCCTTAGAATAACGACAAAAGAAGTAAAAAACGGCCACAGCACAAATGCCCAATAAAACCAATTTATTATAGAATTCTGGTATCTCGGCAGTTCACCTTCTAGGAATCCTAAAAGACCCAAACTTGAGTACAGAATAACAATATGGAAACCTTGTAAGAAAACATGCATGAGTAAACTGGAAAGATTATAGTGGAAATATACCAAGGGTATCCATGGATGTGAAAATGTAAGTTACTATAAAACACTAAAATTTCTGAACTTGTAAAGAATCTCTTACAGATATCTTAGAGGAGATCTTATTCGGGTATATAGGGCATTTAGAGACAACTACTTCTGGAAATGTTTGGGGTTATCAAAAAGTACTAGAGACTCATGGGACAGCCTATGTAGAAGATGCATACTGAAAGACATAATAATGTGGCAAGACTGTTACACTGGTGATTGTGCAAACATTATGGTACTGAAGTGGCTGAAAAACATTGAAAACATGAGCCACAAAGTATCATAGAAAATGATAAAGTCTACATCACATGGGATTGCCCATTACCAACAGTTCAAAAGATAGATGCAAGAAAACCAGATATAGTGGTCCATGAAAAGAAGACAAAAGTAGCATTGATCATTGAAATCACTACACCCAGTGACTACAATGTCTGCGTACAGAGAGACATAAACTCATAAAATATCAGGATTTGCAGGCAGAGACAAGAGCAATGTGGAAGAAAGATACCCAGACAGTTCCAATAGTAGTAGGAGCAATGGGTCTTATAAAAAAGAATCTACAATTGTGTTTACATATATTACCAATACATGTAAATCTGTACGGATTGCAAAAGGAGTCATTACTGGGCACATTTCGGGGGCTGTGAAGAGCATTTCTGGCTGACATCAAAGATTGAAATAATACTTTTTTCATGAACTTTAATTGTACTTTGACTTAGGAATGAGGTCCATTCCCATCATGGTATTAGAAGCCCAGAAGATTTGGAGAAATTAAAAAAGATTCTATAGAAATGAGAAGTGTACTAATTGGTTCTCTGAGAGAGCAGCTGATGCATGGAACAGACAACCAAATTACAGGAAAGCAAATACTAGTTTAGATATTTTGAAGAAAAGCCTGTATTATGGGAACAAGTGTTTTGGTATATTAGCAGGCTAGAAGGGCATTGCCCATGCTTAAAATATTTGTATCATGCATGTACGTATGAAATTTGTGTGCTTATTTTAGTACTGAAGAAGTCCAGCAAACTGCATATGTATTTAGGAATCTCACCTTAATTTTTTTTAACTATGCAAGTGCGTATATCACAACAAAAACAGCTAGAATAAAAAATAACCAATAACCAATCAATAACCAAACAACCCAATTGGTATCACATACTTCACAACCAAAGACTGCCAGAGGAAACCAAGATTAAAATGACACATTAAAATGTTTAATAGAGTTTAGTTAACTAACGTGCTTTCATCATTTACAAACAGGACTACATCAGAACTAAAGTATCAATGTTTGCACTGCGTATTATATAAACAACAAAACCAATCACATAATTCCCCCCAGGTCACATGCCCTAATTAATATAGACAATTAATCTAATAAACAAATTATACAGATGAACTTGTCCTGGCGAATATTTTTTATAACTTAAAGGGGAACTTTTTAAGTAAATTAATGGGGTAGCTATGGGTGCTGTATGAGTCCCTCTTTTTGCTAATGTGGTTACGGTTATGTGGGAATTTCATCATATTTTATTTCAAACCACTCCAATTGATGGATCAATTATTTTAGGTTTTGTACAAAATCTGTATTTTTTGGTTAGAGACTGAAACAGTTATGAATGAATTCTTGCACTACATAAGTTTTGTTTTTTGAAGTTTAAACATACTTACAATTTGGAAAAAGTTAATTTTTTTTAGATATTACCTTAACTAAGGAGCAAATGGGTTTTTCATCTAGATTTATAGGAAACCTATGCCTTTTAGGGACGTTTTTGCTGTAATACACTCTTTTAAAAACATTGTCTATTTGGAGATTCCTCAGTTTTAATAACTTTTTACTGAAGACATCGAGTTGCATTGCAAACAATGAAGTACTTACATCTTCGAAAAGTTCAACATTAAGCTTGCAGTACTTGAAAAAGGACAATAAGGGGTAGCTTGGGAAATAAGGATAGAATTTAGATAAATGACAAGGCAGCTTAGACTGAATGCTGGTGAGAACCCAGGTCTGAATGATTGTATTCCTATCCTTAGTGTATTAAAACTGTGTTCAGCTAAGTTATGAATAATAGTGTTTTTTATGTTTAACATTCAGATTCTTGTGTTTTATCTTACTTTTCTATAACAATTCAATATTTATTCACCTGTGGTGAACAAATTTGGGGTGGGAGGTTGGCATAATGGTTAACTGGTTTATCTTACAGACACAAGGTGCAGGGTTTGATTCTCACATTGGGCGGCACACTGGTGCAGCGGTTAACATTGTTGCCTTACAGCAAGAGGTTCTCTGGTTCAATTCTCGGCTGGGATGCCTTCTGTGCAGAGTTTGCATGTTCTCCCTGTGTTCAACTGGGTTTCCTCCGGGTACTCCGGTTTCCTGCCATATTCTAAAGACATGAGTCTGGAGCATCTCTCCCCAGGGCTCCGCTGAAAACAGGCTCTGTGGAACCTAGTTGGACTTCCCAGTCAATAAATGTTAAATAAATAAATAAACATGAGGCAACTGGTTAGGCTTAAAATGGCCCACAAGGGTAGTAAGCCAATACTAATCTATGAACCTATGTGTAATTTGTTTATTAGCTTAATTGTATGTATTAATTAGGGCATGTGACCTGGGGGATTATACAATTGGTTGCATTGTGTTATATTATATAATACATAGTGTGAACATTGATACTTTAGTTCTGATGAAGTCCTACTATGAAAGTGCTTATCTAAAGTCTATTAAATATTTTAAACTATCATTCTGGTCTTGGTTTCCTTTGGCAGTCTTTAGTCGTGAAGTGTGTGTTACTGATTGGGTTGCTTGGCTATTGCAAATTTCACTTAAGTTTTTATTCAGATATTTGATATAGCATTGCAGTCTTATCAAGTTTCTTCAAAGATTAGTAACATTTCAGTATTGAAGTTGACTGTTCAACGGACCTGCCTTCACTTCAGTCTTTCTGAGAAATGACTGCCTCAATAGCCTTTAAAGAATCATTGCTGCTCCATGTAAAAACATTTATAAACTTCTTTGACAAAAAGAAAAAGCATGCACACATGATTATTTCCTTCTGTTTTTCTGATGAGCTGTGACTATATTGAAAATTGCATTTTCTGAAAAGCACAATGTGGGTAACAGAAGAAGACAAAATGAATCCTAGGAGGAAACAAGAATACGGAGAATGAAATGGCCAAATACCAGAACAACTGAAATAGTGTGTTTTAATAAAGTGAACTGACACAAACTCTATTTCCCATACAATACAGTCACTTGTAAGAAGAAATGAGGTTGAGACAAAATTCAGCACAGAACATATACTTCTCTGAAAGCAGGAGACCACCAACAGGGAAAAGAATTGAGATATCACCTAAGTTTCAGATATTTTCTGACAAAAGAGAAGAAACAGGACATTAAATGCTAAATGGCTGAATCATTGCCCATGAGAGTGACATATTTTTAGATTGTTCCCTTTCTTTAGCCAGAAGACTGTAAAAGCTTGGATTGAGATTCATGACCTTAGGAATCTGCAGCCTGCTAAACAGTGTCAACATTAATGAAACAAGACACAGCTAAAGGCAAAAAAAAGCTGGTAACTGAGTAACATGCACATTTCTATTAAAAAGTGTAAAGTGTTCACCGAAAAAAGCCTTGTGCCATACAGGGACTCCATGCAATGAAAAATGTTTTGTTTGGACCAGTGACATGTATTACTTTATTTTTCCAGTGTTTGCACCATGACCAGTAAAGCTTTAGGCAGTTATTTTATCTGAAAAATAATAATAATAACAATTTCTGAAGTACTAGACAATGTCATTGTCTACTGAGAATTTGTATAGTTTCAGGGTGCTGGCTATGAATTTTATTACACTTGAATGATAACAATTAGAAAGGAGCATGAGACTGAACTACAAATCAGCCTTTCCCCGAACCTTGAGAAGCTATAGAATTTGTAGAATTATGTAAAATCATAATTCAAAAATTTCAAAATGTGCCAAGACAAACTGAGAGACAGAACAGCTTGGCTTCCCAGTATAATATCTCAGACCCCAATAAGACCGTGACCTTTTTCATTTCTGAGTCATCACAATATCAGAAATAACATCTATGGTAACATCAAATCATTTCAGAATCTATCTTCCATAAAACTTGTCCTTTCATGGACAGAAAGAAAATGACTGATGCATAATTGGAAAGAGTCTCTCAAATAATGTAAAAGGAACTACAAAGTACATTCACATAAGATACCATTATAAACACAGATTTTTTTTACCCGTTGTACATTATAAAATTGTGTGTGTGTGTGTGTGTGTGTGTGTGTGTGTGTGTGTGTGTGTGTGTGTGTGTGTGTGTGTGTGTGTGTGTGTATATCTGTGTGGTGTACACATGCATTCAGTGTATCTATATCAATACAAAAACATACAATTATATGTGTGTGTGTGTGTGTGTGTGTGTGTGTGTGTGTGTGTGTGTGTGTGTGTGTGTGTGTGTGTGTGTGTGTGTGTGTGTGTGTGTGTGTGTGTGTGTGTGTGTGTGTGTGTGTGTGTGTGTGTGTGTGTGTGTGTGTGTGTGTGTGTGTGTGTATCTACATGGGGGAAAAGTTGTCAGCTGTCTGTATTTTGGATGAATTTACTTATTTTCAGGCCTGATTTACCACAGCATAACATATCCTTTTTTTGGAGGTATGTCACTACTTTCAGGCTTGATTTATCTCTGTATATAATTTTCTGAATCCCCCATCACGTGTAATTTCTGAAGCTCTCAGGTACACAGAAATCCACACTATATTGTAAACATTTTAGTGGCAACAAGAATTTAAAGACAGTGGGCACACATCTTATACCTCTCTTTTTCAGAAACAAAAATAAATTACCTTGTGTTGCAGAATTTGCAACACAATTCAATAAAGTATACCGATTTATGCTACCTCTTTGATAATGAGCTTACATTTACCCACCATTTTGTCACTCTCCTTTTTTAAAGCATGTGTTTCTGAGTAGTATCCCACATTGCTACTGGAAGTGGGAAGAATTATGTACTATTTAATACTCAAATGTTATGGTAATTAGATGTCCAAATTTTTAGTTGATGTTCCTGGATTTCAAGGACCTTTACTTCTATTTTCAATGTCTACAGGTTGAGAAGTATGATGGAGGGAAGGAGGGCTTCTACGTGTGACATCTAATATACATTACCTTGTACTGTAAATGTAAAGTGAGCTTTGTGACGAGTGTCAAAGACAGAAAGGTTCCTTAATCATGCAATGCAGCATATTTCATGTACTGCATAATTATAGAAAAAATGAGTGTCAAAATCTGAGCAAACTTGCTTTCTTATATTTTTCTTATAACAGTTTCATATAATAGCATTTTTCTCTGACCTTCCAGTCTTTGTCAGACCCCTTTTACTAAAGATATATTAGAAAGCATTAAACTTAAATGCTTTTCTAGAAACAACATGCCATTTGTATTCACATTTAAACAAACCTATGGATTTAAAGTTCAGTGCACAAAGTACATGAATGATCTGTAGAAAACCTATATATTAAAGGGGGAAAATATGGGCCATTTGCAAACTATAGTAACAAAAGGCACCAACTCTAAATCTCATTCAAGTGACAAATGGATTTATGGCTTAATGTACAAATCAAAAATATGTGGAGAGATCTGCAAGGAGGTCAAATGCTACAACCTAAGGGAATAACAATTTGATGGTAGGCCACAAGTGAAGATTTTGGGTAGTCCATCAGATATAAATCAATGGGGACTAGAATATAAGTGTGTCAAGCTACTAGGATAAGTGATGGCTATCCAGTGGGAATCTCTCTCCATTAATTAAGCTGGCCAAGAGGATGAACCTTGGTTGAACTAGTCAATGCTGCAAAGATTTTGCTGTATGGGCTAACACCAGAGGAATTCACCAATAGAAACTGTGAATGTGACAGTGACAACCAATCAGGAGAAATCCCAGTGTGCCAGTTATGCCACTGTTATGGAATTGTCTCTTGCAGGAATGGGGTATTGTCAAAGTGATATACACTTTAAAGATATTGGAAAGTCAAGACCATGGGGAAACTGTCTAACAAAGTAAAAAGCTGCCATCAAAGACAAAAGTCAGTTGAATGGGCTACACCTTCTAGGGGGACTAGTAGCTCATAGTGGGGAACCCATGATAGCTAATATATCAGAAGATGAGAGAGTGAATCAATATGCCACAAAAAAGCGCCAGAATGATCCCAGTGGTGCAGACAGAGGCTACAATATGAAAACCCTGGATTAGAACTATCAAACTACCAGAAAAAGAAATAAAGTTGCTTATTTGCTTGTAGTAACTCCAGAAGACAGGGAGCTATAGAATGGACTGCTGTTCTCTCTATCCCTGAGTAGGCACATATACAAATCAGACCGACCCTGCATAGTCCATGTATCCATTTTTCTGTGCTCCTTACATTATTGTTTCTCTGGGATTTCTGTGGCCTATGCTAATTCTTACAGTTTGTTCTATTTATGGATTTAGGTAATTTGCATAGATTTTTGTATTAACTCTCCCCATGCAGCCTCAAGCTGTCCCTTCTTGTCTTTCCCCTTCACTCATTCCTGGCTCCCCAGCAGCTATTATCTGGGTCTCCCAGTTGTAACCCATTGCTGTGTCGGCCCTCTGACTCCTCAGGGAGTTGGTCTCAATGATGACTCCCTACTAAACCTGGGGGAGGGAGGGATCTTATGGGGAGCAGCCAGTGTGGCTGGAGTCTTACAGCCATCACTCTAACGATAGTTGATCATTTAGTCTACTTGTGAAAGCAGCTTAAGCAATGACATCAGGAGATCACTGTTATTCCCTTTACAAACCTGAGACAACCTATGAGGGTCTTCATCTCCAACAGAAGCCACACAAGCACTGGATTTTCCTACATCCTCCTGCTGAGATAGAAGAAATGTCTGTCAGATGCTTCATTCTACCTCCTCTGTAGCCTGAGTTGACTTCCAGACTCAGATTACCAGTGGCACATGCAGACAGACAGACATACACTCCACCTCTGGTCTGGCTGATAGCACAGATCTTTATGAATAAAGGGTCTTGCTTGCAGCTTTTGACACTGCAACATAATTATGTGATAATATTTTTTATGTATTTGTTTATTTTTATTTATTTATTTTTACAGTGACAGTTCATTTTTTATTGTTATTTTTTGTGACTGCAGTAAGGGTTATATTAGAATGTGCTAGTTTATAGTTTAGCTATTTTTTTAACCTTTGGTTAGCTTAAATAGTTAGAACTGGGTCCATTTTGCTGGCAATGTCATTTTCCAATTGGCTAATTATTGTCTATGTATTTTTTAGCTTTTTAACAGGTTTTATTCAAATAGGTATTAATTTATTTTCTAGGGGAGTGAATTAGGTGGTCTATAACTCTAGACAATGTCAAAAAATCTACACAATATACCAGACACATCTTTTTTTCACCATGGCCTTTATTCTGGGTCTTGGTGCTCTTCATAACCTTTGCGCACATAGTATACAGCTGGTATGTCATAGAACAGCATACTCAATCCTTTTGTGATTCATAAAATAAGGTACAGAAAATAGTGTATGCAGTCTTGAGGTTAACTTTCGAGACTCCAATTGAATACGCACTAATGATGTTGTATATGGCTGCTCAGCAACCGCTTTACCTGCTAACATGCTGCACTGTCAGCACAGCTGAGTAACACATTAGTGCTGCTTAAAGCAACAGTAACAACAACAAAATCTCCTCAAAACCATGACTGCACAGGAGATACTGCTACAACAACATACTGTATCCCACCCCCTTTCAATTAGACTGTTAAACTCCCATCAACAGACGGTCACTCATCACAAGATGCTCTCATTAACATAACATGATAATGAGCTTAGTTCTGCTGTCATTCTTAATGAGTGAATAATTTTATAACTCACTCATAGACATGATGATGGTAGTGAACATTATTGCAGGGAAAGTGTGTTTATAGCAGTAGAATGTTATGGACTGAATATGGACTATGTACCTCTTTCCTATGGTACTGTGTTTCAATGTCAAGCAATGTAGCAGAGTACATCAAATGTTTGGTTGCAGGTGGTATTGTTGATGAACTAGGCATCAGATAATTTAGTAACGTGTACTTTGTGCTCTGAGTACAGTTTACAAAGAATAGGGTGGCTTGTAGACCAGTCTTAGGGATCATAGCCCAGGTCTATGAATCAACGTGATGCATAAACTATGCTTATCTTTCTGTGTGCGCTACCTTTATGCCTTAAGACAAGCACTATTCTCTCACACAGTTGCTAAAAACTGGAATAGCCCCCCCCCTTCAATAACAGCAAGATCCTCTACCTCACACTTCAAAAACACCCTAAAAGCACACCTACTGAATACCCAGTTACGTCCATGCATTACATAAAAATAAATGCTTCCTACCTCTCACCCTCCATTGACAATGATGTCTTCTAACTACTTCACTGTAATGCTCTACAGCACTAACAGTTAAGCTATCGCTAGTCAGTAGCTCATCAACCGTGATCACTGCTGACATGTATTCTGCATGTATTCATATTTCTAGCCTGAAAATATGAATAATGTTGTTTTAATATGTCTTGTCTGTCTAAAAATTCCTACATGTAAATATCTATTATGTCTTATCTGTCTATAAATTCCCACATGTAAAGATCTATTGGTATTCTTCACTGCTAGCTTGTTCTTATAATTCTGTTTAAAACATGTATTATTGTTATAATTCTGTATAAAACATGTATTATTGTTATAATTGTGGAGCTTTTTCCCTGGGCCTCTGCTGTAAATGGACCTAGTCCAGTCGGACTTTCCCGGTAAACAAATGTAAAATAAAATAAAAAAAATAAAATATATAAATAATACCCCCACTCATGCACACACAGAAATGCATACACAGGCACTGACGTAAGTGGTATGAGATGAATAGGTTTTCAGGCATGTCCCAAATGGATTACATTACATGAACATTTCTAAGTGTCATAGCATGCTGTAGTGAGGTAAATAAAATAGTGGCAACTACAAAATGTTGTCAAAAACTGTATTAAACTGTGCAGTGCATCAAAAAGATCTCTGTAACAGAAAGCCGTATACATGACAATAGGTTTGATACCTTTTCCCACAGGAAAAGTAATCTCAATGGAAAATCAGCAGAAATATTCTGAGGCGATACTGCATCCTGAATGCCTACAAAATACTTTGTTTTTCTTTCAGAAAATAAAATACAAAGGTAAATGGTACTAATTTATATTATGATATATTTGGCACTAAGATAAAATTCCATTAAGATGTTACGGAAAATATTGATGGATATATGAAGCAGTGACCAGTTATATTTTGATGTAGATTTGTATGTTTTAATCCAAGCAGAACAATCATAACCAAGCCTTTTAAAGCTCTCCTTTATTAAATCAATCACTCAGGTAGCCCACATTTTATTTTTTTCAATAATTTACTTAAGCACACACAGAAGTCCAGATATGTGCTATAGGTTCCTTTAAGGTAGCTGTACTGGGTCACAGATATGAAAAGTTATTGCTTCATCACTCAGTGACAACTGCATCTTAACTTCACTGTTAAGAAAAAAAAAAAGAAGAAAGAATGATTTATTTTTGATGACCTTCTAGTTAACTTGTTCAGACAAAGCTCTGTTTTGAGGCCTGACTGGAAAGGACAAGATAAAGTGGCTAAACAAAGTTAGACAACAAAATATTCCATATACTACTGATAGAATCATGGAAGTTCTCAGAAACAGGAGCTTATCTAAATGAAAAATAACAAGTTTTGATCCTTCCGATAAGGAAAAGAAAGAAAGAGAGAGAGGAAGAAAAAAGAAGTAACGTGGATGTTTAATGGAGTGAAAAGGTAGGCATACTGGTATGCAAAAGAATCAGGGATAACAAGACTGCTTCTGCACATTATGAACAGAAAAAGTTAAAATGGGTAGTTACATTTAGTCAGCCAAAGTGCCAAGGGTAAGAGTGTTGATGTTTATGGTTCTTTTACCAATAGAGTCTGGAAAAAAATAAAGCTTAACTTAGACAACACAGTGGAGCCTGGTTTGATTCTTACTTGCTTAAACTGAGAACTAGTGACATCTGTATCATGTCTAACAAGCAAATCTGTCAGCTTTTTTCTTAATGGGCAGAAAAATGGATTCCTAAAGAAATTACAGAAGAGCAGACAAAGTGGAATGAAGTTAATACAATTACTTAAAAATACAAAATATTTGTCCTTAAAACTATTTATAAAACAAAATGCCATCAAACAGAGTGCAATTTTAGTATACTGATGAACTATACCAAACATTCCCTATTGCCTTAACAATGGAGACTTTGCTTAGGCAAAAAATAAATCCGTCATGGTATATCGGCAGATGGAAGGCATCTAGCTGCTTAAGGATCCATTATCCAAGGAAATCACTGCCAGTTCAACTGCTACATGTGCACCGGTGGTAATCCCTTTGCTGTGGGACATTTTTCATTTCTTTTTCATTATATGACCATAGAGTTGTTATATATAAAAAAAAGTCTGCGGTCATGCAGGGCTTGCAATCAGAAGTTTAACCATTTTGTTTTCTAGAGCAATTTTTTTTATCCTGTAAGTTACTCAGCATCTTGATATTCAATGTTTCATAACAAAACCAAAAACCGATGCTGTGTTGAGTTATAGCAAAAGTATTGTTATAAACCCATGAGATACCATCTTATTCATTTAAAATTTTGTTCAATGTACTCATGATTATCAATAAACAAAAGAGGAGAAAGTCAAACTTTGCAGTAAGAATCATGGCAATGAAGATATGCAAATTATTCGATAGCAGGTTGTTATAATAAGTCACAAAATCAAAATACAATAAAGTATATAATAAAGAACAGATGATATTACAGGCAGGGTGCAGGCATACAAAATGAATATCTAAGTACAGATCTAAACATGTTTTCTACTGTTACATAAGAGACAATATTAAATTTAATTGAAATATGTCTCCCTATAAACTTTAAGGAAACCAGGTTCCAAATTATTACACTTTAATACTAATACATTTTATTTTTTACTTTCCAAAATCATTTTCTAGGCCTTTCCCACATCTAATGCCATTGCTTTTACTACTGCCATAAATGTTCAACAATAGTGCTTTGACAGTGCTGAGGTTTAGCATTTTAAATGCAATCTTGCTTTAAAGTATTTACCTTTGTTATTTTCTCTCTGTGTCTGTCAGCCATCAAGACTCACACTAGAACTTGAGCTCATTACTTCCCAAAGTAGTAGGGAGACCCCAATGTGAGGGGACTAGAATGGCTATTATTTAGGCAACCATGTAGGTTTTTAAGTCTCGTTAACATAGTGGCAATGGTGGCATCTCCAGCAAGGCTCTAAACAATCAGTGGTGGCTGTCCTGTGGCATCATCAGTGGGCCTCTTGTGAACTCCCTGTGGATGTGTAGACTTGTTATCATGTGGAAGGAGTGAGGGCTGCTTTGAGCATCTGAGCACACATCCATGGCCCTATCCATTTCAATATTTTACATGCTTCCACTAGTTTGACAGTGAGGGGACCAACCGGGACTACTGTTCACTTTTCCCAGTTGGTGAGCCAGTACTGGTCTCTCACTCACAGCCTTAGCCTCCTGGATTCACTATCATCTGAGCCACTACTCAAACTCAGCTCATCTAGGTCGCAGTCTGGGTTCTATTCCACTGTGTTATAGAGCTGGGCTGCTCTCCCATAAGGAAAAAATAACTGAAGAGACTTCTCAAGATAATATACGAGTGAATACATCATTACCATGAAATAAATTTTTGCAATTGATCTTAGCCAAAAGGTCGGGAAGTGATAGTAACATGAAATTTTTGATCAGTAATATACACCCTGTTAGCTAACAACATATAGATACATCATGTGTTAATTCTTACATGGTTTAGTTTCCTCAGCATTTAGTGTCATGGTACTAGATATATTACTTTTGAAGTGAGTGCTGTTTTGTAATTAGCAATATTACTGCAATGAACTAAATTAAACCAAATTGCTCACTCAGCACCTCATGTAAAACAATGTCTGCTATAAATTTTTTCAGAGCTTACGGATAACCTGGAAAATTTCTCTCTCTCTTGTTATATATATATATATATATATATATATATATATATATGTATATATGTATATGTATATATATATATATATATATATATATAAATATCTATATATATATATATATATATATATATATATATATATATATATATATATATATAGATATATATATATATATATATATATATAGATATATATATAGATATATATATATATATATATTTCACACTGAGCTGATCGAAGGAAGGACACTGAGGAAACTCGCAGCTATAATATATAACATTAAGTATCCTGTTTTTTGTTTATTTTGTTCTTTATTTCTTTATTTATAGCACTTTGTGTACTGTGTATTTTTCTAGCTAGTTTCACTGTGTGTGAGGTATTAACTGGAAATTGTCCACTTTTATTAAGCATCTGTTGGGTTGTTTGTTTCTGATAACTTGTTGCAGTTAAACTCTTTTTTCTAGAGGCTCCTTTAGCTGTTTAAAACTTTCATTTAAAGGCTCACTTCTGCTTTTCAGCTGTGAGAAACATTTCTGCAGTTTGCTTCCCACCCTCCCTCCCTGTTGGTATAGTGTTTTTATAGTTGGTGGCTTTGCAGTTGCCCGCCCCTAGTGTAAATTTGATCCGGGACCCTCCTCCCAGTCTAGTGTCATTACCTCATTCTACCCAGTACAGGGAGAACATATGAGAAGGCCAATCAGCTTAGTTTCTGCTACCCTTTCTCTCTTTCCACTTAAAAAACAAAAAAAAAAAAAATTTTATCTGCTTTTACTGTATTTGTGTTTCTTCCTACTTTATTTTGCTTTTGCATCATCTTAAAAGTACTCAATTGTATTTATTACTGCTTGGTGTAACTTATTCTAAGCCTTTTAGTTTAAGCACTTGGGCTTCAGACCAGTTGTTTTACATTAAGAAGGTTTGTGGTCTGCACTGCAGTGGCAGAACAGGTAGCTTACATCCTTCTAAGTTGGGAACTGCTGATTGAGGGCTCAATGTCTGTTATTCTAAAAGTGTTTAAGCACTTGGGCTTCAGGCCAGTAATTTTACATTAAGAGGGTTCGTGGTCTGCACTCTTGTGGGAGGAGAGGCTGGACTCTGCCTTTCTGAGCTGGGAATTTCTGGTTAAAGGCTTATAGTGCCTGCATATTTGAACTGCTTCTTACTGAAATTGGTACACCTTGTTTGCTGTAGCATAGACTAGATCCAGGCCTGCTGAATCTAGCTTTGTTTGTGTACTTGAGCACTAATCCAGACATTCTTTAAAGTATTCAATTGTATTTATTACTGCTTGGTAGTAACTTGATTAAAGTGTAGCTATCATTCTAAGTCTTTTGGATTAAGCATTTGGGCTTCAGACCAGTTGTTTTACATTAGGAAGGTTTGTGGCTTGCACTGTGGTGGCAGGACAGGTAGCTTACATCCTTCTAAGTTGGGAACTGCTGATTGAGGGCTCAGTGTCTGTTATTCTAAAAGTGTATTTGTTCTGGTTTAAGCACTTGGGCTTCAGGCCAGTTATTTTACGTTAAGAAGGTTCTTGGTCTGCACTCTTATGGGAGGAGAGGCTGGACTCTGCCCTTCTGAGCTGGGAATTTCTGGTTAAAGGCTTATAGTGTCTGCATATTTGAACTGTTTCTTACTGAAATTGGTACACCTTGTTTGCTGTAGCATAGACTAGATCCAGGCCTGCTGAATCTAGCTTTGTTTGTATGCTTGTTGTTTGTTTGCTTGTTATTTCCCTGAAATGCTAATTCCACCTAAAATGCGGCTTTACAGCGCTTCTGTGGATCCCTAGTGATATCTGCATTGCTTACTGTACTTATTTCCTTGTTTCACTTGAAAGAAAGTTACTGTTTGTCGTTTTTGCATTTAAGTTACCTGTAACACATTGCATTTAAGTTACCTGGCACTTGCTCACTAAGTCAGCACTAAAAAATTAAAAGCACTACACCCTCACAAACTCCCCTTGAGTACCTTGTTCCCCATTGGCCCTTTTTTCAATTATAAAGGAATTCCCAATGCTATTCTAGCATGTCCAAAGGTCAGTTGTCAATCTCCTCTCCGGTCCAGCTGGTGAATTTGGGAATCTTGAGGCAATGTTACAACTGCCTCATGTACACAGACAACCCTCTCCTCCTCCCAACAAATTCCAACACATGTGAGAGATGCAACCATATAGCCAAACTGGAGGATAAGCTCTCTCAACTCAGTACTGGCATAACCAGTCAGGAGGAGAAGGAAACCACACTCACTACAATTCCAGTCTCACATAGACCTACCACGACAGCAAACCAAACACATAAACATACAAAAACATACTCGGAGGCTCTAAATAAAAATCTGTCTAAACAGCAGAGACCTCCAAAGCAGACACCCAAGCAACCACTACCCCAAAACAAAACAAGTGCAACACATAGCTCACAAAGCCAGTGTGCCGAACAGTCACAGCCCTTAAGGTTAAACAACACACCTGATACACTTGTAATAGGTGACTCTATCGTCAGGCACACTGACATCCCGCTCACCAGGCTGAACAAGGAAAAGGTCACGGTGAGCTGCCTGTCGGGAGCTAGGATCCACCACATAACACACGCACTCAGGTCACTCCAAGGCAAGTACAAATATGACTCAGTCATTGTCCATGCTGGTGTGAATGACCTGAGACGTACCTCCTTGGACTACATGAAAAGAGACATGGAGCTCTCTGAGCATGTAGCCCAGGCCGGTATGACCCTGACCTTGAGTAGCATCTTACCCTCACCAAGAATGATGCCACAATATGAAGACAAGATGATCAATTTCAACAATTGGCTTAAGTATTGGTGTCATTCAAAAAGGATCCAATGCCTGTCAGCCTGGGATGACATGCTCGACAAGCCACGATGCTTCGCTAGGGACGGCTTGCACCTGTCACCCCTGGGCTTTCAGATATTGGCAAAGGCTCTTGCTACCCCCATAGTGCCTTTTTTAGGCAAGGCTCAAAAGACAAACCCACCTCCATAGGTATCACAAGGGATAAGAAACTATGAGTAATGCTACTCAACGTCAGAAGTCTAAACCTCAAGATGCACACACTCTAAACTCTCCTTAGCATGGAGAACATCGATATCTGTGCGGTAACAGAAACCTGGTTCAAGGCTCCTGAGAGCATCCCAGCACTACCAGGTTATACCTCATACCATGCTTTTCGGCCCCAAAACTTGGACTGAACCACAAATGGAGGGGGAGTATCAATATTTGTCAAAGATACCCACACCTCCAGGCTGGTGGCACAGCACGAAGCATCAGAGACTATCCATGTGCAACTAACAGTGGGTAAAACTGCCTTCCAGTTTATAGCCTGCTACAGACCACCCTTCCAAACCCAGGAACCCCGCTCGGCCTTCCTGAGAACACTGGAAAATATGAAGGTCTCTCCAAACACCATTATATTGGGCGACTTCAACTACCCAAACATAGACTGGGAGCATTACTCTAGCTCCAACACCCTAGCCCAAAGGTTCCTAGAATTTATAAACTCAAATGCTATGGAACAACTTGTTACCACTCCCACAAGAGGGGAAAACATACTGGACCTGATCATCACCAACATGGGGACTCTATGCTCCAGACCAGAAGTGTATCCCTCACTGGTAAGATCATCAGACCATAAACTAATATCACCGGATATTCACATCCCGACCCCACCCCCTGCCCAGAAAACTAAAGTGAAAAAGTTCTCTAAAGGAAATTTCACACTTCTCAAAACCGAGGTGGAATCCTTCAAAGCCCCCGGGCTTGTGGAAAATACGGCCCAGACCGCAGAATCCTTTATAAACGCATTCTATGAACACCTTCAGGAATGCATGGATCATGCAATCCCAAATAAAACCAAGACCCAATCCTCCAAAGGCAGATGTCCTGTCTGGTGGACCCCAGCCATAAACAAACTATACAATAGAAGGAGGAAGCTACTACATGATAGAGCAAAATCCCAAAAAGGGAAGGCATCTCTGATCAGTATTAGCAAAAAACAACGGGCACTCATAAAATCGTCTAAGGCCAGCTTCGAGAAAAGAATTGCACAGGACACTAAGGATAATCACAAGGCTTTCTTTAGTTATGTTAGGAACCTGGGTGGGAATTCCTAGATATGCTCAGAATTAGTCCAAAATGACAAAAAATACACTAAACCCACAGACATTGCCAACATCCTAGCTAACAGGTTCAGCGCAAACTTCTCCCTCCCCCCCTCCCTACCAAAAGAGCGAATATCTATCCCAGCAGCATGCTTCCCCCCTGACATCTCAGATGCTCAGGTAAGAGCCACCCTCTCCAAAGCATAAAACACAGCATCAATGGGACCAGACGGTGTTCCGGGCTGCGTCCTACATGAACTCCAAGAAGAGCTAAACCCAAACATAAAACTACTCTTCAATCTCAGCCTTACTACAGGATATGTACCCAAAGAGTGGCGTACAGCAACAGTGGTCCTTCTCCACAAAGGTGGTGATTCAACAGATCCTGGAAACTATCGCCCCATAAGCCTGACTAGCTTGGTCTGCAAAGCTATGGAAAGGATCATCATGGACCACATAAATAAAGATATTGGGACCTACAGACACTGGATCCTACCCAGTTCGGCTTTGTTAAGGGCAGATCCTGCCTCTTAAACCTGGTCAATTTCTATGAAACAATCACCAAGGCCATTGACGAGGGGAAGGTGGTCCACACAGCCTACCTGGACCTCGCAAAAGCCTTCGATACAATACCCCACACGGGCATTATAGATAAGCTCACCAGCTTAAATATAAACCCCTATGTCACTAGATGGGTTGCAAACTGGCTCAAGGACAGAACCCACATGGTTAGAATTGCTGGAGCCACGTCAGACTCCAATCCAGTTACAAGTGGCGTCCCACAAGGCTCAGTCCTGGGACCTCTCTTGTTCGGTATATATTTCTCGGAGATACAGGCAAACAAGGAAGGACTGTGACTGACCAAGTTCGCAGATGACTGCAAACTGGGTGCCATAATTGACTCTCCAGCCGACACAAGCATCCTCCAAAAGGGCCTCATAGAAACAGACAACTGGTGCCAGAGCCATGGCCTCAAGCTAAATGCCAAAAACTGTATAGTCATCCCCTTTGGCAAAAATAAAGTGCCCACAAATTACCACATAGGTGGTAATCCATTAAGTACAGAAGAAGTAATTAGGACCTGGGGACCCAAGTTGATAGCAATCTCTCATTTGACAACCACGTGGCCAAAGTGGTTAGAAAAACATTTTATATAGCCCACCTAATCATGAAGGGATTCACATCTAGATCAGGGGAGATCATCGTGCCTCTTTACTCATCCCTCATCAGGCCCATAATTGAGTACAATGTCCCTTTTGGGATGTACCTTACCAGACACCTGCAGCAACTGGAAAGACCCCAAAAGTACCTGACCAAGAGGATCAAAGGGCTCAAACAGATGCCATATGCTGCCCGGTTAAAGAAACTCCAGCTCTACTCAGTGGCATACCGCCTGCTCAGAGGCGATCTGTGCATGACGTATAAAGCCATGTGCAACCCGGAAGTAATGGACACGCTGCACCTCAGAAAATCCAAATCCCATCGAGCTACGTGCTCGAGAGACTTGAACCTCAGCACTGAAATAAATAGGACATGCTGGAGGGACAGATTCATAACCCAGAGGCTCCCTTCACTCTGGAATAAAATCCCAGTCCAGGTTAGGCAGAGTCCCTCATTGACTCTCTTCAAGAGGAATCTTGATGAGTGGATGGGAGATCGTAGGTTTTACCCGGGTATCACTTCTGTGTCACTGTTAGACAGAGGGACAGTATATATATATATATATATATATATATATATATACACACACACACACACACACACACACACACACACACACACACACACACACACACACACACACACACACACACACACACACACACACACACCTCTGACAGGGAAACTTGTGCTACATCTCTTTTTTTTCCCTTATCTGTCTACATTTGCAAGTCGCTTATGTTTCCTTTTGTGACCCTATGAATAGCTGCAACCATCCACAAAACTTTCTTCTATATCAGTCACACACACACACACACACACACACACACACACACACACACACACACACACATACACACACACACACACACACACACACACACACACACACACACACACACACACACACACACACACACACACACACCCATACCATGTGCATACCTAGCGGCAATTTAGATTCACCAATTTGATTAACGTATTTATTTGTGAAGTGGGAGGGAAAAATCAGTCACTATGCAGGAAAAAAAACAAAAAAACAGGTGAGCTCATCAAGGACATACAAACTACACACTATAGACACCCCAGCAAAGAATCAAAATGCTACTCACTATGTTACTTTGACACCCTCTGTCCCTCATAACCACAGCTTATTTCTGTTTAAATACGTCTTCCATGCTATCTGACTAGAGGAGGTTTGTTGCTTATTAACTGCAGAACAATGCACCATTTTATTTTGAATTGTCATTTATTGCCACTGTAATTCTATACTGTACTGCTTTTGCTGAACATGTTGTAAACATTAATACTTTTGTTTCATAGGGCTTTGGGTCTAGTCAACCTAATTTCAATAAATAATGCCTAATGGCCTTAATATTAGAATATGACCTTTCCACTTAATGAAGCTATGGAATTCAGTGTCACCCAGGCTCAAATCACAGTAGTAGACACTTTGTATAATAATAAGCCTATTAGATGCATGTTGTAAGTCTTTATGTGATGTTTAAGTAATGAAATGTGATGAAGTCAGGATTAACTAACAGTAAATCTTTACACTATTTCACTATAATTAATACCACATACCTGCGAAATTATGATATGATGGTACACTAGTTGCCAAGCTTAGCCCAGTATGCTCTTATTCCTGTTTTTTATTCCAATTTAATTTAATTTTGGCTTACTGGGATTAAAACTAAGCCTATATTATTTGTAGTAACATAATGTTTTGTTATTCTTGTTTTATTCGATTCAGCTGGGGATTTATCATTTCATGTTTATACTCCTGGGATTTAAACTGACTGTATTATTTTGAAGCAACTATTTTAACTAAGTTGTACTTTTTATGTATTTTAATATGACTTACCAGGTCTATGATTGTTTTTCCTGGCTTTAACTGAACTGGTTTTCACAGTACACTGGCATCAGTGGTGGTTTCGGTGACCAACAATAAAGTGAAGCTTTAATTTACATTGTAGACTCTGCCTGTAGTTCTATCTAGTCGTGCTGTTTTCTGCATCTATGGTAATTTCAGAAACATTCATAGTAATCAACGCTTTTATTACTGTACCTTGCTGACTATCCTAATACTGGCTTACCGTCAGTGAAAATGGTAACTTCTTATTTGGATCACTGGACCTTCCCATCAGGATTGTGTTGAGTAAACTTTCCGGAATCCTTACTGCTTTGCAGCTTGGCTGCATTCCTGCATCACTATACTAATCTGCCCACTTGTTTGTTCCGCAAAGACCTTCATGCTTTGATCACCTGCTTTAGAGCATTTCATTTCCTATCCAATGTACCTTTGCCTGTTACCTTGCATGTTTAATGAACATTGGATCTCTGCTGCTCTAACACTGTCGGCTCACCTCCTCAGCAGCTGGGGAAACCACTGAACTAGTTGCAAGATTCCTTCCTTTTCTGAGGAACTATCTTTCTCGTCTGCCTTCAACTCCTGTCTTTCATTACATATTTTACTTTTCAGTAGTAATTTTCAATGAAGCCATGTTCCATCCATTTGCTCACTATGTCCAGCTTTTGCATAAGGGACCCCACTTTGTAAGGCAAACTCTGCTACTCTTTTTGCCACATGCTTCAAAACGTACACTGTGCATCATGCTTCTATCCTTCACTTGAATTTTCCTCTAGACAGAATGCCATCAGGACACACATATTAATAGGACTCATTCTGACTGATTTGTTTCTGGATATATATTTCAAAGATAGTAAGAGAGTCTGTTTAGGTATTTATTTGTTCATTTATTTATTTCTATTAGCAGATGCTCTGTCCTTTTCTAGTGTCTAGTTCCATTTTGTCATCTTTACTTGACTTCCACGCTTTTGGGTCTAAGTATACTACTGTGCATCATACTGTCTGATGACTATGATACTAATATATAGTATATATAGTATTCTGGTGTTACATACGAACTCACACTGGTCTAGTTGTTATAAATCCCCACATTCCTAAACAATGTATTTTCTCATTTATCTTCCAAAACAGGATCAGCTTATTAGTTTTAGTTATTTTCTGCAGTTTGCTTGCACTATTTTTTTCTCTCTGTCAAAAAGTTTATATGTAGCATTTATCCCATATGCCTTGCATTGTACATTTTTGTTTGTTTTGTTTACTGCTGCTGATTTCCAGTCAATAGATGCATTTAGCTACATCGACAAATCTATATTTCAACATTTGCATTATAGTTTTACTTCTTTGATTCCTGGACTCCAACAGCATATTTACCTGTAATAAACATCTACTTTATTTCTGTTTGTTTCTCTTCAGACTACAGTAACACACTGCATGCAGAACATTTTGTTTGTTTCAAATTCATTGGCTTCTGCTTATGCTGGGGGTGGGGACCATTCTCAACTCTATTGCTTTCAGGCACTATTTCTTAGGTTAGATACAGGCTGTCCTGTGTAAGGTATAAAACTGATACTAGAAGAAACCCTGAAGCTAGTTCTTGCAACAACTGGTACAGGGAACTGTACTTTTCTTCTGACTAAAATGAATATTATATTTAAAAGTTTGTTGTTCTTTATAATACAATCTTTGCTTTAGATGTTGTGGTCTCCTGATGCCAAAACAAGGTGTCTTTGCAAATAATTATTCTTTTTCAAACCTTCTATGCAACCACAATGTATATCTCAACCTTCTCTTATTTATATCAGCATTTCTTCTTGTTACTGCCAGAGAATACCGGTCTGGTCATTTCTCGGCACCCCTCGAAAATCCGATTCTGTTGTTGTTCTAGGTTATTTCAGCTACAGTCTATATTTTGATAACCTGTGATAATATTAGCCAGCTTGTTCCTCAATGTTTTATCAGTATTTAACCTGGCATGATGTATCATTTCACCTTTAGATATTCTGGAAAACATAAGCGGTGGATACAAACAAGTTCTATGTATAAAATGTTTCTCTTTTTTATAAACTGTTCCACTGTCACAAGTCTATAATAAAGAGAATGGCTTACAAACCTTTTTGTAATAGGTATGACTGTGACACATTTCCATGACTGGAAATACTTAGTGTGTGTACACAGGAAATCACAGGAAGTGGGACTGCCTACTAGTTTGTATGAAGTTGAAATATTTCTTGAATTAGACCACAGAAGCCAGAATTTGTTAAACTTTATTCTCAAAATTAATTTGCTTCCCTTACTGTATTGAAGAATTTTACACATTCTAGGATATATTATTTGCTAGTGTTCTCATTCAGCTAATGTAACTCCAGACCATCATAATGTTGTTAACACCCCACAGGCAATGTTGTATTTGAAGATTTGAAGAGGAAATTATTTAGTTGTGCTTATAATGTTCCAGAATCAGTCGTTTTATTCACTGACAGTCTTGTTTTTATATAACACCAGTCATTACTGACCATCATCGCATATAATCCAAGTTTAGCATAAAAAAAGAAGACAAAATAATTACAAAGTAGTCTAGAAGCTCATCATTTCATAGTTGATGCTTTAGTAATGGGAATATGCTTTAGAAACAGCCTAATTTCTACTAATGAAGGATTATGTAGTACACCTTCACTGCAGAAATGTTACTATATATCATCTGACATGGAAATGAAGACCTGCTCCATTTATTGTTACTCACTTCTTATCATTTCCTTTGCTTTTATTAAGGATTCCCTGATGGACCCATTAGTTCAGTCTGTTTAAGTATTACAGCACAGTTTATGAGTCATACTGCATATTTTGTAGTCTGACATTGTGATCAGTGTGCAGGTCTTTCTAAATATTTAATTCCCTGTCTTTAAATTCCAGACTACGTCTTGACACAGAACAATGTGCTGTTGCCATATGACCACTGTGATACACACCTGTCATTATATTTCAGTCCTTAGAAAGCAAAAGAATATATTGCACTATAATAGCAAAAACCAGCTAAGGTCTGGATGTCAATAGCAGAGATTTTATGGCGCTTAATATTTATAGCAGAGATGAAGAAGTCATCTGTTACTATTTTATTTCAATTTATTTCTTTATTCGTTGCTTATAAAACTACAGAAATATAATGTTTCCTTTACAAATCAACCAGCAAGAACATATCTAAGAACATATATTAATATATTTACAAATTTATTGTGAAAATAACACTTTTTTAATGTTGACAAAGAAAAAGTATAACACACAACACTTATATTTTAGTATATGAAGTTATCGATGCTCTAAAAGTAAGTTCCCGTTAAGTTAGAAGACAAGAAAACAGGAAAGAGAACTCAAACTGCATGCTCTGTTTCATAGCAGTGCTATACGCTACCTTAAGTAAAGCCACAATGAATTTCAAAAATAGAAAGCTAATTCAAATTCATAAAAGCCAAACAGTTTGAAGCAATACATACAAAAAATGATGATTTATTCATGCTATAAGTGCCATCAGATATGATGCTGATTAACAAAGAAATATAAAACAACTTTTAGTCCCATAACTGCAAAATACTATATTCCTATATAACTGTGTTTAATGTTTATGTTCAGAAATCCAGTGTGTTAATAAACTATCATTCATTTACTTGCCACTTATATTTCCCTAAAAATGGGTAATCCCTTTGTTATCAATTGAATTCAATATTAAAGCCACTTATGAGTTAAGAACTAGACTGCAGATGCGAAATATTTATGAAATACATCTCATGTATGTGAAATATTTATGAAATATATCACATGTATGTGAAATATTTATGAAATATATCTCACGTATGTGAAATATTTATGAAATGTATCTCATGTATGTGAAATATTTATGAAATATATCACATGTATGTGAAATATTTATGAAATGTATCTCACGTATGTGAAATATTTATGAAATATATCTCATGTATGTGAAATATTTATGAAATATATCACATGTATGTGAAATATTTATGAAATGTATCTCATGTATGTGAAATATTTATGAAATATATCTCATGTATGTGAAATATTTATGAAATATATCACATGTATGTGAAATATTTATGAAATGTATCTCACGTATGTGAAATATTTATGAAATATATCTCATGTATGTGAAATATTTATGAAATGTATCTCATGTATGTGAAATATTTATGAAATATATCTCATGTATGTGAAATATTTATGAAATATATCACATGTATGTGAAATATTTATGAAATATATCTCATGTATGTGAAAGATTCATGAAATATATCTCATATATCTCACACTTTATTAAGACTAGAAGACAGCAATAAAGTATAGTTTGTGCAAACTACCCCAAAAGTATCAGGATAGAAAGTTTGGTAGAGCATTAATTAGTGTATCAAAGAATCAAAGGCCTAAAATAGATCCTTGCTGTAATTCCATCACAATATCTCTCCTAAATGAAATGACAATATATATTGTCCCAGTCCACTTCAATAAACACATCACCCCAAATGACATTTGACGACCTTTACTAAACTTCCATAACATAGCTTTGCTCACCAAATTAATTAATTACAATTAACCATAATATAGTTGATTCTAAACACAGCATAACATCCTTGCGATGTTAATCAGGGCAGCGTACCTACTCACCCTGCCCCAGTAAGCAGCATCCATACCTCTGCTTGCTCACTTTACTTATGAAGCAACATCCTTGTAATGTTAATCCGGGCAGCATACCTACTCACCCTGCCCCATTAAGCAGGGTCCATACCTCTGCTCGCTTACTTTACTTATGAAGCACCATCCTTGTAATGTTAATCCGGGCAGCGTACCTACTCACCCTGCCCAGTAAGCAGGGTCCATACCTCTGCTCGCTTACTTTACTTACAAGCTACTCTTAAACTTATACTCCTACTTCTCAAGAAACAGCTGCCTAAGGCTTGCAATATCATTATCTTGTTTGACCAATACATTTTCTACGGAAGTCCAAGAATACTGCCATAAAGTGTGCACTGCCGTAAAGTGTGTACTGCCATAAAGTGTGTACTTATTTGTATTTAAAATATTTTAAGAGCTAAAAAACACATGGGAATGTATAGTTAGGTGTCAAAAGATACTCATGGATCAATAGCCTAGCAAGAACCTATAAACCTATGTCTGCTTTCACGTGCAGTAAAGACACATTTCAAGTAGCTAACCAGGGTAGAGGTAATTCCGTAAATAGCATGAAAGTCATGCTGACAACCCAAACACTACCTTGCTTTAAAAACACTACCAGATGATCATTAAAAACAGTTTATGTCCTTGGTTTAAGAGGAAAAAAAACACCTTAAGACTTAACACTGGATTGGAGAGCTCTTTTTGAAGCTCTGCAGACAGCTCTGTGTATATATGTGTGTTATTTTTAAACATGTACTTGTATATTTATTCAATGCAAAGAGACAAAATACAGGCACAAAAATAAATACACATATACTGTGTGCATGCTCACACATGTGTGTGTGTGTGTGTGTGTGTGTGTGTGTGTGTGTGTGTGTGTGTGTGTGTGTGTGTGTGTGTGTGTGTGTGCGTGCGTGTGCGAGTGTGTATTTACTTATTTATTATAACATCTGTGTTTTGCCTCTTCACTGTGTGTCTGTATGTGTGCATGCAAGCTTGAAGACTTTGCACGGAAGGTATCTCGTCCAAGAACTGAACTGGACAACCAACTGCTCTCAGGCACAAATAGCAAATCAAACCAGTGTGTGTGTGTGTGTGTGTGTGTGTGTGTGTGTGTGTGTGTGTGTGTGTGTGTGTGTGTGTGTGTGTGTGTGTGTGTGTGTGTGTGTGTGTGTGTGTGTGTGTGTGTGTGTGGGGGGGTTTTTGTGTGTATGCAGAGAGAGAGAAAGAGAGACAGCTAAAGATCACGATTGCAAGTCACTGATAATATTGCTACTGGATGGCATTTTCTGTTGAATTCCTGTTGTTTCATTAATGTTGCCTGTTCTCCCAAGTTAAAGGCATAAGGACTTTAACATGTTACTGTAAGGTAATAGTCAGAAACTGCAGCAGCATGTTACTTCTCTGACAGTCTAGAATCATCAGTGACTAACACAAAATGTTCTGTGAACTTTAATGCCACCAAATTACAAATGATACAGAAGTGTGATGAGCATTTAAAGCCCGCTGACATGCCATCTCTTTACCCTTTTCTTGTTTAGCTGCCTTTGCAGTGTTACAGAACATGCTGTGATTGGTTTGCAGTGTTACAGAACATCCTGTGATTGGTATGCAGTGTTACCGAACATCCTGTGATTGGTATGCAGTGTTACAGAACATGCTGTGATTGGTAGCATATTATTTCCTCTCCTTAACCTGTTGAAAGATGTATCCTTTATGATACTCTTCATCCTCAGTTTAAATTATCATAAAAAAGTGTCAATTTTAATTTAAAATGGCTGGAAAACTGGCTGAAAAAAGACTGTAGTGTTAATAAAAGAAGTCACAATTTTACAGTTTGTTTAGAATTTGTGAATTCATAAAAGACAGACCACTGTGGATCACACTGTTTTTCAGTCTGTCACTATTAAAATTAGTTCAATGGAAAAAGAATTAGACAGTAGTAAATTCCATTGTTGTATGAACAAATACAAATAGCATGGGTCTCAAAGCCTTTTGGAAGGATTTTCTATAAAATTCTTGATTCACGACAATTTTTCTTTTATAATGACTCTCTTGGTCTTTTCAGATCATGACCTAATTAATGATATTAGGAATACAAGTACTTATGCATACTGGATTTATCATCTGATAAGAAAGTAAAGCAAAGAGCTCAAGAAAAAAAAAAGTACCATATATATATTTTGAAAAAAGCCTCGTTACTAAGTTGCATCTATTTTAATACTTGAAAGAAATCAGTAACATGGATTTGGTAAGGTATCCTTGAGAGTATCTGTCAGATTATTTTAAACACATAGTATTTCTAGCAATGCATTTACATTTCTAGATTAAGTACATTTGTGCTGAGCTAGCAGTCCGGATCTACTTACTGTAACTGTTTTAGTGACCGCACTGTATTTCCATCAGTACTAATCACACTAATTTCTGGTGACTGCTTATTTACTTAATGGGAACATCCACAGAGTGAGAATGGTTCTACTTAAACTACAGTATTTGTAAATCAAAGTTTCCATAGTTGTAATGCTTTTCTTTCTCTCTTCTTTTCTTAAAATGATATGATCATTGAAAAAAGATCTATGTAGTGTTCAGATGAGTTTTGAGTGCTACATCTAACAGTCACATGAGGGCTATGTCCACACACATGCCTACTCAGAACAAGCACACTTAATAATTTCACAACAGCAAAAGGATAATGTTCCCCAATCATATGATATCTGTATGTGGATGGGTGGAGGACTGTCAGTATCAAAGAGAAAGCGAACCTGGATAAAATGACAGTGATTTTGTTCTCATCATAATTATCTGTTATGTTTACCTCTACAAAATTTCTACAAATCTTAGAACAGGTCCTAACCACACTTTGATACATATTTTGTTTTATAGAATACTACAAAAAGCACTTCTAAACTAAATACAGATACTATGCTAAAGATGTGCAGTGTCACAAAGCAAGATCAGAAAAAAAATCAAATGTTTTATCTGCTCTTCCCCTCATTCAAGCTTACTGCAATTACTGAGGTACAAATAATTAGATATGCATATGTAGATGTCTAGGATGTCTAGGACAAAAAGCTGTAAGCTACTTTCTCATACAAAAAAAAAAAGCTAAATGTTGGCTAAATATCTATCAAAGGAAAGTTTTCTTGAAGTTCTTCTCAGCATTGTCATGGTTCCAACTTTGGGACATCTGGCATCAGCTGACAGTTAAATTAGGGTTACCCAATGCCATGATTATTTGTCTTGATGGCAGCAACTTAGCCTGTCTGCTTTATAACATCTTTGGTCGCAGACAAACAAACACTTAGTAAGTTGTTAGATGTTACAGATTAGTTTACAGACAGATTACTAAACTACTGGCTCACAACAGGTTTTTAGAAGCTCAGAGTTTGACTAAACAGGTACATTATTTGTAACCAACTCATTTTACTTTAAAATGTTACTTTTTTGTTTTGATTTTCACAGAGTAATATGGTATGTGGGTCTATATCAATTTGTTGAAGGTTCATTTCTGCAAACCTTTCTTCATTGACCTAAACCCACCATTCAGTTCCACGAACATTCACATTCACAAAAATTTAAGTAGGGAAAGAAAGCAGTTGTTCAACAGCACAGATTTGCCCTTTTCCCTATTGTATGCAATCTCAGAGTTGCTATATATAATTGAGGGATGGGGGATACAGAACCCCCACATTGGGGGGTGGGGTGCAACCCCCACTTGGCTGGGTTTGACATACTGTGGTGTGTGATCCGGTGTAGTGTTGGCCAAGTGCTTCCTTTCCCTGGTGGAATATTTTTTCAATGTGAACATTCATGGAACTTAATGTTCTGTGGTTTCTGGTTGATGAAGAAAGGTTCGTGGAAGTGAACCCTCAACAAATTGATATAGACCCATGGTATGTATCAGGAAAGGATACATTTTAACTTTTACTTCTCAGCCTAAATAGATACAGAACTAATCCGTTATACTTCAGTGGTTGCACTACTGCTGCAGATTTAGTAAGATGATAAGTGAATAAATAATATAAACTATATCCATGTACAAAATGAACAAACACATGAACAAATGACTGAATAAAAGATGCATGTTTTTATAAAGGGGAGAACAATTTGGAGATCTGCCTGGGCATGCACATAGGAAACAGTAGAATATCAGCAGCTTTTTCCCAATATAGCATTTTAGGAATGAATGTTAAGTGACTGTTTATGAATCTGGGTGCAAAATAACAAATATGTGTGCTGAGGAAGTGCTAATTACACAAGAAAATGCAACCACCAGAATTATGAAGCTATGTTTAATCTAACAAATTAGTTTCAAAATTTAGACAATTCTCAATACAGTCTACCAGAATTTACAATGGATTGGGTTTACTATGGGTGCTCTCTTTAAGATGACTGCCTAGGATCTCAGCTCCTCAAATACTCTAAGAGATAATAGGATTAACAGGATGTGTGCTTCTGTGGTTTGATTTAAAATGTCCCTATACTCATCATGGCAGGTAAGCAGGTTTGCTGGAGTTAGCAAAGTGTAGAGCTAAACAAACCAAAATAAACTTAGAAGCTATAAAATGTGACTTTATTTGTCAAAGTTAAGGAAAAGTTAAGTTAAGGAAAATGATTGTCAAAATCTTTTTACATTGTGTGAGGGGATAAAAAGTTGAAATCTATTTTACCTCATTAAGTTTTTTTGCTCTTACTGAAGACAGAAACATTTGTAAAACATAGTGACAATTAACTTGGATCATAACAGAAATGTCAGAAACTAGGGCATATTTAACTGTGTTAAATACAATGTATAATCTTATAGACATAAGCACAGTGGTGCTGCAGTTGCAATGTCACCTCACAGCAAGAGGTTCTTCGGTTCGATTCTTGGCTGGGGTGCCTTCCATGCAGAGTCTGAATGTCCTCCCTGTGTTCATGTGGGTTTCATCCGGGTGCTCTGGTTTCCTCCCATGTTACAAAGACATGCATCTGGAGTATTTCTGCCTGGGTCTCCACTGAAAATTGGCTTTGTTCCAAGTCAGACTTTCCCAGTAAATAAATAAATAAGCAACTTCTGAAACACACAATATCACAAAGCTTTTCCTGAACCATACATGCGATTGCTTAAAATCCAGTGTGGGATATGGAACTTACTAATAACTGCACACCATCACTATGGTACATTGGTAAGACAGTGAGAAAATAAAATACATTTGCAAGAACAGACAAAGAGTGTATGGGTCTATATTATGTGATCGAACAGTCAAATGTTCGAACACATAATAATCTACCCCTAAATATTGAACCATCAGAATGTCGAACGGTTCAATGGAGATCTCCGTATAGTGCGGACATGGATATTTTCCATTGTCTGCACTGTAGTGTAATCTCAGAGTTGGTATATTTAAGTAGCGGGGGTGTGGGGGAGCAGAGGTGCTTGCCCCCCATGTTTACAGCATTTTAATGGTTTGTTTGGGAGTTTTTTGGGGGGTTTTTTGCCGTTCAACATTACGGCATTTTGATATTTAGGGGTCAATTATTACATATTCGAATATTTCACGGTTCGATCACATAACATAAACGCGAGTGTACAAACTGTTTCTCCAGTCTGGTTAGCTATGGCATGAAAATGCTGTACATGGAGGAAATGCTGAGCATTTAAAACATGCAGTTTTATATGTAATCACAGCTTCTAGGGCAATAATATGGAACAACTGTTAATGTATAAGAACTCATGTTTCATTTTGATATGTTGTATATTAGTAACAGATGCATACAATAATGATACATGGGGGTATTTATTGTTACACTGTCATAATATTTGTGTATTCAACATAATAGTTATTGTTAGCTGACAAGTGAATTTAGCTAGCAGTTTGTAACAGTTATGTAACTCATTTGTAAAAAATAGCCAATGATGTTGTGGTTATGCAAAAATTAAGTAGCATTTTATGGCTTCTGCATTTTGTTTTGTTTGCCTCTACAGGTTATACTGGCTGATATAACATACATATTTTTTTTAATTTTTTACTAGTTGGAGGTTTATCACTAACTAAAGCTCACCATATCTGGAGTTATCTCTTTATTTATTTATTTATTTATTTGCATTTTGTCTCATCTGCCTGCCAACCATCAAAAGCCCTCTGACCCATTTCACCTTCATGAGAGATCAGGGAGAACCCATCATTAGGAAGCTATAGGAGTGGTTTGATTTTCAGAGATTGGCATGCAATGTGCATTGCAGTGAGTAAGAGTCACTTGCTTTCCTGTGTGGCATAATTCCTGAAAGCTGCCTTAACTCCTTAAAGTCAGTACTCCTGCATGATCTCTGATCTCCATTCGGGATTCTCCACAGGAATGAAGCATCTGCATGTCCAAAAAAGTGGGATAATACTTATATTTGGGAGGAAAATGTATTCCTTATTACTGGAATATGTTGTGAGATAAAATCCCTTCTCAAATTTGACCTGAAGGTTTTAATACTGTACTTCAAATTGCTATGCCTTTGTGTTATGTTCAAGTTAAATATGTCTCAGTTTAATGACACCCTCAGAACCTCATTATGTAATGCTTTAGATGCCAAGATTAGAATTCCTCAAAAATATCTATAACACAGACAGAAAAGATCTAACCAATTACACACTAATATTTTCTTGGTAAATTTTCTGTGTACTGACTCTAAACAGTTTAACTGTCCTTTAATGTAAGTACAAAATCAGCAACTGAATTCCAAAATTGGATGAATATATATCTTCAGAGACTGGTCATACATATTATGGGGCCATATTCATGAATGGCTACACGAAGTGGAGCTATTGTGTATGCGTTATGGCATCCCATGCACATGTTGACATGCTATTACATATTCATTAAACACTAGGTGTAGAGCCACAACCAAGGGTAAACAGTAGAATTTGCTAATGATAGCATAAGTAGCCAGATTTCATGTTAATTAACCAATCCAACATGGTGGAGCTATTCAGGAAGCTATAAGGCAATTTTGTATACTCAGTGTAGCCATTTTCTTTGAAATCCAAAGCTTTTTGGATTACAACCATGATTAAGCTTAGAAAAAAAATAGCAGTTGCTGCTGGCATCAAGTATGTGCAACAGACTTTAATTAAGGTGCTTCTGCTGTTGCCAGACCTCAGCTAAAAAGAAGAAGGATGTTTAGATATTGGGTGGACAGACAAACAGCAGAGGAAGTACGGAACTTCTGCTGCTCTCACCTGAGACCACAGGGAAATTATGGGGAACCCATCCCAGTAGGGAGAAAAAGGTATATATATATATAAATATATATATATATATATATATATATATATATATATATATACATATATATAGCAGGATATATTAGAGGTGTTACAGGCCTTAGCTTCCAGAATATTACATCAGTTTATAAATGCAGTTCTACAATATGCAAGGGGGCATATCTGTTTCCCATGGACCCCATAGGAGATACAAAAACTTTGCAGGAATTTTATGCAATAGCACACTTCCTTGAAGTTTTGTGGGTCATAGATTGAACACACATAGAAATAAAAGCCCCAAAAACTGAACATGGAAGGAGGTACGTCAACAGGAAAGGACATCACTCTATAAATTGTCAAGTTGTCTGTACAGCTCAAGGGATCATTCACAATGTCAGTGAAGATAACACAAGCAGTTTGCATGACTTGGACATATGCCACACCTATGAGCTGTATACAAGGTTTGCTAGGGGTGAATTTTAAAAAGGGAATCTAGGTGGAATGCAGGTTATGCCCTGAAACAGTGGTCATGACACCCAAAAGAAACCCACACAACCCCCACCAAGCAAGGATATAACAATGTCCACACTCAAACTAAAAATATTATAGAACATGTATCTGGCTTCCTCAAACCATGGTTCCAGGGTCTAGATACCTCAGGAGGTGCTCTACAGTATGACCCATACACTTCTGCCAAAATACTCACAATCTCTTCAGTGTTGCACAAATCATTCTAAGGAGGCAGCTTAAACATTGACAACTAGGGTCAGGACCACAGTTCCCAGTACCACAGGCTTGACGATTAGATCTGGCAGATATAGATGAGGAGTCTGAGGGAGTACCGCCAGCTGCAGATGCTGCCAGTAGACATAGGAGTGCTCAATATGCCATGGATCTGGCTAAGAGGCAATGGAAAGCATACACAGTGAATAACTAAAAGAAAGAATAACAGCCTTAGCACCTTTAGATATTAAAAACAATGCCTGCCAAACTGCACAGCCTTTACTTAAGCATGTAAGGGCTGTATTCTGTTAGCATCAGATGCAGGCACTCCCCAAGGAGATGTCTTACATCTGCATTATAACCAAGGAAAGTCTGGAACCGGTATAGAAAATTATTACTGTGTAAATTCTCATACGTCTCTAAGATGATCCATGCCCAGGTCTACAGTAATGACAGTAATACCTTAATAAGGATGTTGCAATGCTACAGGATGGGAATTTTTATGTGCATCAAACTGTTCAGATGTTAACTGCACAAGTAACAACATTAACAGAAATACAGTGATGGTCAGCAATTACAGAAACAATCATTCACAACTTATTATGAACTATGCGTAAAAGTATCAGACATACATGCAACCAAAAAAAAACCAAAGTTTGAGGTGGTATAGGCAAATATTTGTTGAATATGTGTGTGATTTTATGAACATAATCAAGCACTGTTCTAGCACTTAGTCTTGGCATGTCAGACAGGTATGTACCACACCTGGCAGACTAGCAAGTTCTGCTTCTTCTCTCCAGACCATGAGAACTACCACTGTCAAGAGTTGCACTGCTAGTTTTGTGACCCTGGCTAAAACTTGAGGTGCTACCTGAATATCAGTGATGTCTACTGGATGAACTCTCATCACAACTACATGTAGGACCATGACCACGTGGTGTAGCACATCTGGGTGAGAACAACACAATCACTGATGGAGCAGTGGAAGCACTGCCACTACGGGAGTGGGACCTTCCATGGTGACATTGGCTAACATCAGATGATGTAGCAGCTCTACTGCTATGTGGATGCTGACTCTCACAAGCAAACATTCCATTAAAGGCACTTCCAAATCCAGTGTGTCATTCATCCTGTCCAAGAAGTCATCCACATGGCTCAGGCAGGCCTGCATGTCAGAATGCACAATGTTTAGTACTCACACTATCTCTTCTGAGGCCCTTGTTGAATGTGCCTGTGCCTCCATGACAGCCCTACACATACATCATAAGTCACCCACTGACATCAACATCATGAGAAATGTGGACAGCAGGACTCTTCTGAGCACCTCTCCCAACTCGCCTGTGTGGCACCTTATCCTCACGATGTCTACAGAGAAAATCAACCACTTCTGCAACTGGAGTAGCAATACCACCCTGATCAACTGTGTCACTGTCAACCTGTTCAATGTTTGAGATCTCCATGTCATGGGTATGCTGAGGCATACTACTATGTCCAAAATAGTGGCAGAAGATGCTGAATGCACAAACCCAGTGTCAGACTGACTCACTATACCCCCAGATTGTGCTTCTTCATCTCCACTGCCATCATCAGAGGCTACAGACACTCTGTCATCAGGGAGAGTAGACTACCACAGTGTCACTGGTAGGCTCACTTATGATAGCAATTAAGCACACCCACAAAAAAAGATAAACAGAGCAAACAATGATAAAACTTATGTTATGTGAAATGGTAATTAGAAATGAAAATATGCTAATGGAATTACATTGAATATATTTCTGTTATATATGCATCTACCTTTTAGACATTAATAAGAATACAGAAGGTATGTCTACCATGTGCATCATGCAGTAACAGACTCAGAAGTGCCTAGATATAAAAAAAGGAAGATGAAACAGGGATGATAAACATCACAAAGCAAATAACAGAAGAAAGAGAAAACAATTGCCTTTATATCTGCAGAATAAGACACATCTCACACAGATTTTTACAGGACTCCCTCACCCATTCTCCCCCCTTTTTCCCTCTCTGGCTACATGTCTTCTATCTCCCCATCTCTCTCTCTCTCCCTACATATATGAGTCCCCTTCATATGATCAAAGTTTCAAAACTTTGAACATCATATGGTCAAGGACAAGATGATCGAAGTTTTAAAACTTTGAACACTCTGAATGGATATCGCCCTACAGCACGGACCGTAAAATTTACCATTTTCCTCACTGTAATGTGATCTCGGAGTTGATATATTTAAGTAGCAGGGAGTGTGGGGTGCAGGTGTAAAAGAAAACTCTTTTGTTTTTATTTTTGTTTTTTTTAACTGGATGTTCGAAATTTCAAAACTTTGATCATCTGGGCCAGTATAATGTATATTGATCCCTCCTCAACCCTTTTTTCCCATTTTTGCACAAGGGGCTGGATATCACTTCAATAGTGACAATCGTCACAATCCACTCTAGAAAATGCATTTAACTGTGCACACAGCTCCCTCTGCACCTTATCCCACATTTTACAGCGATATCCCCTCTGCAACACACTGATGAGGACAACCTTTCAAAAGTGTACTCTCCCATTAAGAGTCAGACTTCTCCTCTGTCACTTGTGGCTAATACTCTTTTGTTTGGAATGTGTAATTAGATAGGAAGGGGTTCAAACCTCACAGAGCTGAATATGTGCGTATGTGGCTACAATATCAGGTGCATGCAGCTTCCTGAACAGATATACTGTATCAGCTTCCATTCATGGGAAAAATGTAACTTGGGTGAGTATTTTACCATCCCCTTATCCTGCTTTTACCACAGACATCTTCTCTGCAAAACAATGATGAAGTCATCATGCCAAAATTGCTCTCTCTCTCTGCCATTAAGAGTCAGACTTCTGCTGCACTTGCATCAAATACTGTGTTATCTAGACTGTATAACTAGATAAATATTAGGCTCAAATATCACACTGGGGGACTGGTGTGCTTCACTTCAAGGTTCAAATATCACATTGGGGAACTGGTGCGCTTCACTTCGAGGTCAGGTATGTATACCTTCCCAAACAGATATGCTGTATCAACTTCCAGCCAGTGGAAGATTTTAACATGGGAGAGGATGCCCCCATCCCTTATCCCACTTTTACCATAGACATCTTCTTTGCATCACATTGATGAGTTCATCATATCAGAAGTGCACTCTGGTCTTTTAACTCAGACTTCTCCTGTGGTAGTTGCAGCTAATTCTGTGATCTATAAATTATGTAATTAGATAGGCAGAGGGTTCGAATCCAACAATGGTTAACTAATGTAACTGTGTCATGTACAATTGTGCCTGTGCAATACCCCTTATGCAAACTTCCACTTAGGAAATATATTTTCTCTGGCAGAGGACTACCCTATAAATGTGTATTATTCTTAGTCAAAAACAGGTTTGAGAAACAGTGCTTACATCATGCTATCAAAAATTAACTGCATCACAGTGGGCATTTTAGTTATCCCATTGGTCTTCCTATTGTTACTGTGCTGTCTAGATAGCATAAGTAGAGAAAGACAAGGTTTGAATTCAGCACTGATTGACTATTGTGAGTATGTGTTTGTCTCTAGTGTTGTGTAGAGAAGGCCTCTAATGCATGCAGTATGTGTAGCTGTGTAGTGTTACTTTGCACTTCAACCACTTTCATACACGTATGAAAGAATGGTGATGTCATCCATTCAAATGTGTACTGTCATAATTGTAAAATAACATCTTGTATGGTGCATGTGACTCAAGCAGTGTTTTATACCTTGTCATCTTAAGCAGTCTGTGCAAATCTAGCCAGTACTTATTAGCCTCACTTGTGTCAGTATTTCTGTAAATGAGCAGGTAGGTAACAATGTTGTCAGCCAGCTATCTGCTGTGTACATACATGGCTGGGGATTCCCATTACAAACATTTATTCTCATTTTTTTTACTCCCAGAAATGTTTTATTGGATAATGATGATGTCCTGGGATGACATTTGTCTTTCCCATAAGTAATACTTAGGCTTTTCCTGTGGCATGAGGACATGAAACAATGTTCTGTATGCTGTTGCCTTAGTAAGGCAAGTGTTTCAAATTGTGATTATCCACACATTGTGCATGATTCCCATTTTCACATCGCAGTGATGACTGCATTATGCATCACATGTGTTTGAGTACACTTAGCAGCAGACCATGTTGTGTGAGAAAGAAGCATACAGCAACGGTCTTTTAAAGAAATTATACACACACATATCCCTTGCAGTAATAACATGATGTCACAGATTCAAAGACACAAATATCTGACAACTGTAGTATGTACCTCTTCCTGCATTCTTCCAAATGTCATGTATCTTCTTTCATTACATAATCAGGTGTTCAAAACCAGCATTGACTGACTGTAAGCATTGTGTGTCCTATTGCTGTTATACATGAATCCATAGTTTATTGGCCATTTTGGGCTAATTTCTATCTCTTTCATTTCCCTGCTATAAATACTGTATTTGCCAGGTTTTGCAGGCCGGGCAGTGCCAGTTAGCTAGGGTAAAACTATTCCCGGCTCCACAAAGTCTCCTCTTTAATTTTTTCCTTGGAACTAGACAAACTTTCAACTTAAGCACTCAAGCCACTCCTTTCTCAGCCTGGCACTTACTCAAAACTTATAGCAAGCACTTATAAACCCTAGCACTAGATCCCCCTGTACCTTACCAGCCATCCAGTTAAACAGTTCACTGTACTTATCCAGGCATGTCCAAAGGGCAGTTTCAGGTGTACTCTCCAATCCAACTGGTGAATGTGGGCATTTTGAGGCAATGTTACAACTGCCTCATGTACACAGACAACCCCCTCCTTCTACCACCAAACACTAATACATGTGAGAGATGCAATTATACAGCCAAACTGGAGGCTAAGCTCTCTCAACCCAAGACTGGATCAGACAGTCAAGAGAAGGGAAATACTTGCATCACACCACCAGTCTCACATAAACCCATTAAAGCAGCACTGGAAAAAAAGCACACATAAATACATGAAAACATACTCGGAGGCTCTAAATAAAAATCTGCAAAACCAACAGAGACCTCCAAAGCAAACATCCAACCAACTCCACCTCACCAACACAAACCATGAAACACATACTTCACAAAACTAGCGTGCCATGCAATCACAGCCCTTAAGGCAAAATAACATACCCAACATACTAGTAATAGGTGACTCTATAGTCAGGCATACTGATGTCCCACTCACTAGGCTGAATAAGGAGAAGGTTACTGTTAGCTGCCTGCCAGGCGCCAGGATCCACCACATAACACAAGTACTCAGGCCACTACAGAACAAGTACAAATATGACTCTGTCATTGTCCATGTTGGTGTGCATGACCTGAGCAGTACCTCTCTGGACTACATGAAAAGAGACATGGAAGAGCTCTCTGATCACACAGCCCAGGCTGGTATGACCCTGACCCTGAGTAGCATCCTGCCCTCACCAAGAATGATACCATGGTATAAAGAAAAAATTCTCAATTTCAACAATTGGCTAAGTTTCTGATGTCTTTCAAAGGATCCAGTGTCTGTCCGCCTGGGATGAAATGCTTGACAAGCCATGCTGCTTCGCTAGAGACAGCTTGCACCTGTCACCCTTAGGCTTTCGAATACTGGCCAAGGCTCTTCCACCCCCATAGTGCCTTTTTTAGGCAAGGCTCAAAAGACAAACCCACCACCGTAAATAGCACAACTAACAAAAAACTGAGGGTAATGCTACTCAATGCCAGAAGTCTGAACCTCAAAATGCACACACTCAAGGCACTCCTCAGTATGGAGAAAATCGATATATGTGCAGTAACAGAAACCTGGTTTAAGGCTCCAGAGAACACCCCAGCACTACCAGGCTACAATTCATACCATACATTTTGGCCACAGAACCCAAACCAAAATACAAAAGGTGGGGGCGTATCCATATTCATCAAGGATACCCACACCTCCAGGTTAGTGGCACAGCACAATGCTTCAGAGATCATCCACGTGCAACTAACAATGGGCAAAACTGCAATTCAAATTGTAGCTTGCTACAGATCACCCACCATGTCCCAGGAACCCCATTCCTTGTTTCTGGAAACACTGGGAAACATAAAGGTCCTACCAAACACCCTAATATTGGGTGATTTTAATTACCCAAACATTAACTGGGAGAACTACTCAAGTACTAACTCCCTTGCCCAACATTTCCTAGAATTTATAAACTCAAATGCCCTGGTTCAACTGGTCAACACTCCCACCAGAGGTGACAACATATTGGACCTGGTCATCACCAACATGGGTGACCGGTGTTCCACACTGGAGGTCAACCCCTCGCTGGTTAGAGCTGACCATAAACAAATCACTTTGGATATCCACATTCTGCCCCCACCCCCGAACAAGAAAACCACCATGAAAAACTTTTCAAAAGCAAACTTCATGTTACTTAAGACCGAGGTGGAAAGTTTTAAAGCCCCCATGCTGAAGAATAATGCTGTCCAACCTGCAAAATCCTTTACTAATGCATTCTACGGGCACCTACAAGAATGCATGGATCATGCCATCCCAAGCAAAACCAAGACTCATTCCTCCAAGAAAAGGAAACCAGTCTGGTGGACTCCTGCCATAAACAAGCTATACAATAGAAGGAGGAAACTAGTACAGAAAATAGTAAAATCCCAAGAAGGGAAAACATCCCTGATCAGTATCAGCAAGAAACTATGATACCTCATAAAATCATCCAAGGTGAGCTTTGAAAGAAACATTGCCAAGGACTCCAAAGATAACCACAAGGCATTCTTTAGCTATGTGAAGAATCTAAGTGGTAATGCTCAGATCTGCTTGGAGTTAGTGCAGAATGGCACAAAATACACTGAACTGACCGATATCACCAACATCCTGGCAGACAGGGTCAGCGCAAACTTCACCCCCCTCTCACCCCCAAGAGGGCCCATAACCATACCAGAAGAATGTAGACTCCCTAAAATTACAGACACTCAGGTTGAAAGAGCCCTCTCCAAAGCCAAAAACACAGCATCAATGGGACCGGACGGTGTCCCAGGCTACTTCATACATGAGCTCAAAGACGAACTAACCCCCTCATCTAAACACACTGTTCAAACTCAGCCTCTTCACAGGCTACATACCCATAGAGTGGCACACAGCAGCGGTTATTCCGCTCCACAAAGGTGGAGCCACAACAGACCCCGGGAACTATCGCGCTATAAGCCTGACTAGCTTGGTCTGCAAGGCTATGGAGCGCATCATCATGGAACTCATTAACAGAGACATTGTGCACCTCCAAACACTGGACCCTACCCAGTTTGGCTTTGTTAAGGGCAGATCATGCCTCCTAAACCTGGTGGACTTCTTTGAGACAGTTACCAAGGCTATAGATGAGGGAAAGGTGGTACACACAGCCTACCTAGACCTCGCAAAGGCCTTCAACACCATTCCCCATTCTGGTGTTATAGACAAGCTCACCAGCCTGAACATAAACTCCTACGTCACAAGATGGGTTGCCAACTGGCTCATGAACAGAGCCCACATGGTGAGAGTTGTGGGAGCTAGGTCCAACTCTAAATTGGTTACAAGTGGAGTTCCCCAGGGCTCAGTCCTAGGACTCCTCCTGTTCGGCATATATATATATATATATATATATATATATATATATATATATATATATATATGTACAGGCAAGCACAGAAGGACTATGGCTGACCAATTTTGCAGACGACTGCAAACTAGGGGCTATAAATGACTCTCCAGCTGACACAGACATCCTCCAAAAGGGTCTCACTGAGACGTATACCTGATGTCAAAATCATGGTCTCAAGCTAAATGCCAAAAAGTGCATAGTCATCCCCTTTGGAAAAAAACAAAGTACCCACAAACTACCACATAGGTGGTAGTCCCCTAAATATGGAAGACATAATAAGGGATCTGGGGACACAAGTAGATAGTAATCTCACCTTTGATAATCACATTGCCAAAGTGGCTAAAAAATCCTACTTTGTGGCCCACCTAATCACAAAAGGGTTCGCATCCAGATCAAAAGAGGTCATTGTGCCCCTCTACTCATCACTCATCAGATCCATCATAGAGTACAACGCCCCACTTGGGATGTACCTTACAAGACAGCTGCAACAGCTGGAAAGACCACAGAAGTACCTCACCAAGAGGATCACTGGCCTCAAACAGATGCCCTATGTAGCTTGACTGAAGGAATTACTGCTGTACTCGGTTGCATACCGCCTACTCAGAGGTGATCTCTGCCTGACATGCAAGGCAGTGTCCAACCCTGAATTGATGGACATGCTCAACCTAAAGAAAACCTTATCCCGCAAGCCACACACTCTAGGGATATAAACCTCACCACAACAATAAATAGGATGTGCTGGAGGGATAGATTCCTGCCCCAGAGACTTCCCATGCTTTGGAACAAGATCCCAATCTACATTAGGCAGAGGTCCTCGCTAACACTCTTCAAAGAAATCTTGATGAGTGGATGGGAAACAGAATGTTTACCTCTGGGATCACTTCAGTGGCTCTGCTGGACAGAGGCACAGGGAACTAATCTAAGGGGGTGGCGAAAGTCAACACATTCTGGCTAGGCTTATAACTGCCTTTGGGCAGATAGCCTAGTACCTACCTATGAACCTATGAACAAGTGCTATAATATGTACAATTACAGTGGGAGAAACCTCCCCCAGCCCCTTTATCTCACACAGATTGCAACACAACCATATAATGTAATAACTTCACATAGGTGGAGCTTTGTTAAGACGTCCACTGTGGTGCATGTGATTCATACATGTCAGTAGTTGGTGGACTTACATAGTCAATATTCTAGGACTGTACTAACATTACACAGCAATGCTGCATGAAGCTATTATTCTCAAGTTGTACTTTGGAGAAAGAAATATAAAGTAATTTAGTGATATCTTGCCAGTGAAACAACTGTTCTGCAATTGTAGTGTGAGTCCTGCTGCATCCCATGGATTTAGTAATGTTCATATATCCCATCTACACAGATACAGTCTGTTTCAATTCTGAGACAATGTTGTTGCTGTTGTAGAAAACAACAGGAACAGCTTCCTTGATGAGAAACATTGATATTGCACGGCTCACAGTTGCGTGAACATTAACATAGTGACCTCCTTGTCATCATTCTGACAAAATGATATTGTACAAATTATCCTCAAATGTCTTTTATTACGTCACTCATTAATTTAATTTGCTTGATCCACTGCTATTTTGTGTGGCAGACGCAGTAAATACATAGCTCTGTAGAGTGTATAGTATGACAGGCAGGGGTCTGAATCTGGTAACATCTGTCTGTTACATACCTGAGTCAGGCAGAAGTGGCTTAGGAAAAGGAAGTATTTATTGCAGTTAGAGGGCAATATTTTTAAGGCATCACCCTCTATGGTAGGGGATCCATATCAGTTATGATAAGAAAGTGCTGTAAACCCTTCGGATTTGTTCATCATGACACACGCATTATGCCTATTTCTGTGATGCCACAGGTTGATACGCATCTTTCTCATATTTATCCTGGCATGTCTGGCAAGATGCAAATGTTGAGCATGGCATTGATTGTTCACAGGCATTAATTAATTTCCAAATAAGAATACATTGTATTGAATGTCTTCCTCCAAACATTTATGTATTACTGTAATATATTTCCTTCACACTGTACGGCTTTATAGAACATGAGTACTTACATAACATGTCTTCTTGTATGGTATGATGCCAGATCATCATAAAGTGTGATTCGGCATGTGTTTCTTGTATATTTTTGTTCTAACATGCTGTTATGGCAGTGTTCCCTGTAATGTTTTGTAAGCATGCCTAATATATTCATGTAGCAGATGCGCTCCATTTACAAATGGAGACCTTGAATTACTTCACTGTCATCAAATCATTTGTCACGTGTGTATTTTGAGTGTTATTATATTACTGTTTATGATGAACATGAATATAAAATGCATGCTTGTCTAACAAATGCATCATGGTAATATATCCCCATCTATGGTTGTCCATTGACAACAAATGTTAAAACATATCCCTTTCTGCTGTGCATGACAGAGCTGCTGTATGGTTCATACCTTTTTTATACAGTATGTGGAACCAAACAGTCCACTTATGCCGTGCTGGTGAGATCATAAGAAGGCTGAGACATGCATGTCCACAGCTAGTGGAATTTGGCTTTATTGGCCTGAATATACCCAGAAAGACATAAAAGGAAAAAGTTAAAAGTAATGGATATTCAGAAGCCATATAGCTGAAACACTTGATGTCCTTAAGGGTCATTTGCATATATCCTATGGACCTCTATTACAGTAGCTTTAAGGTATCACAAAGTGAAAACTCTAGCTTGGCTAAATTTGTATTGCAGTTTTTACTAATTGATTTGTCTGTGTGACTTTTTTACGTTTTGGTTTTCTTTTCAGTATAGAGTCAAGGAGGTTATACTTTCTAATAAAAAGTGCAATGCATTAACTCTAAAACAGCAAACTGTTAAATTATGAATGAATTTACACTACAAAAATGTATAAGAAAATTAGGAGATGCATATTATTAAAATGATCTAAAATCATGTAAGGCACAACCTTGCCAAAACATTGCTAACATTACCAAACTTAAACAAAATAAATGCCAGGAAACTACTAGGTATTATAGTGCATTCTGCATGGGTTTAGATTATTCTGTCATTTGTTTGCAGCTTTCATGACTTGTATGACTATTTAAAATCTTTAAATACAGTAACTACCCTGCAGTTAATACAAGGTGTTATAAATGACCATAAAAAAACAGTTTTAAAACTCAAACAAAAACATGTTAAACATTCACTCCCATCAACTAATTAATATTTATGCTATTACATTATGCTTTTAATTCACAGTTTGAAAGTTTATCTGAAAAAAAAATGGTGATGCCTGCAATCACATCCTTTGTTAACTGCTGAGAATTAGAAGGTAACCTGATTATCTTTAGGAAGAATATTTACCTCTTCAGACGGAGGAAAAATGTAGGACTCATACCTAATTAATTGTAGTGGGTCTGGGGATATATTTTGCTTAGAGCCACATACTCTTGATACACACTGATAGTTGAACTCTGCATCAATTTATTATGGGTCATGTGAACTTGGTAACAGATGGAGCATAATTAGTTGTGACAAATATGGGTTTTCTTCTTTAGTATTACATCCTGAAAGCAGGGCATGGATCCTTCCACATGATCACAACACAGCTGAAACACCACATTAAATAGTAGAAGCACAATTATCTTATTTGTTCAGACCACTGCAAGCACAAGACCATGCTCTCCACTAGGAGTCCATTTCCTAGTAGGCAGAAAACTGTGATTGGGGATCTCTAGAGAGAGCTTACAAGACTGTCTAGCTTTCACATAATAGCCAAAAATATGGACTTGTTTTGAGGGGGGGGGGGCAGAGTCCATGTCAGATGATGGAAAATGTCTAGACAAACATAGTAGTACAATGACAGATTGAGATTTAAGTAAAAAAATCTTATTTTAACCAGGGGCCCCAAGGTCAAGTGGACACTGGAATGAAAACCCATGGTGGAAATTAGCGGAAATGTAATCTGATGGCATTCTGAAACAGCGGGCATCGGGATTTTATCCTTTAAGAATGATGGCAGGAAACAAAGTGAACACAGTGAAGTTATTACTACTTCTGGGTGAGTCTCTTACTCAGACAGCAATATAGACAGAGAGAAAGTTATGGCATTAGTGCTGAGATAGTCCTCAATGTCACTGAAATAGAGACAGTAAATGAGTGTTACAGCTGAAGGCATAACAATTAAAATACCAGCCAGGTTATATGTGAGAGACTCATTTGTAAAACTGCCTATATAACACATTTATACTGATTTAAACACTGAGATACTGCATTTTCATTTATGGCATACTGTTCCCAGAAAAGAACGAGGTTGGTAAAAAAGATGCATAGTTTGTAGTTCAGACTTTGTAACAATTTCACACTTTGTTCTCATTATCCTCCCGAATTGTTTAATGAGGTCGAGGGTAACATAAGGGTATTTGGAAAAATGGTGCAATACCCCATTGGAACAGAATGAGTTCTAGGCTAGCTGACACTCATGGGAAGATGACTTCTTCATATTATTGAACAGGGCTATGTGCTTCTAAGGGAGCAGCTACAATACATCAGACAAATCATATGGTAGCCAGGAAAACTATACTGGGTCTGAGGTACTTTCTGATATGAATGAGCAGGAAGGGCACCAAACATAATTCCTGTCATAAAGTAAGAGCATAACAGCAACAAGAAAAAAAATATGTGCACCCCTTGATGGGCTACCTGCAGATTAGAAGACTAGGCATAAATCAAAGGATTTGGCGTTTCAAGGGAATTGACCACAACAGCTTATGAATACAAGCCAGTAGAGTCTAGTTACCAGCAGCAGACGGTGAAATTGTGCTAGTGCTCATCACGTCTAAAATAATGATGGCTGTTTATTGACTAGACAAGGTAGAGCAACAGCACAGACATGAAATAAAGAGGTCCTTTTGTTATAGAGAACCTTAAACTGCTATTGTGGAGGCATTAATGAAAGCAAGAGAAGGCTGAATCTTTGCTGGTGAAACTCTGTAGTCCTTCAGGCCACGTTATGTTTTTTACAGCTGAGCTACACTTGATGGTTTACAGAAGGTGAAGGAAACTTGTGACGAAAGGAGGTACTACCAGGACAGCTAGCAGGAATTTTGTAAATAATTATATGTCATTTGTGGATATCAAACTGATTTATAAAAGATACTTGTGTTACAAAAGTATTATAACTGTATGTCATACAAGATGCTAGTGTTAAAATGTATTAGAACTGTATGTCATGTGTATATCAAACTGATTTGTACAGATACTTGTGCTGAAAAGGTATTTGTAAAGTGCTTGTGTTTGAAATGTATGCACTGTGTACCTTACTGGACAGAAACGAAAATGTACATGTGTTAATATAACTGTTTAAATGTATATGTTTTAACAAAGGAAACTGGAGGGTTAACCTCAGTCCAGCAAACTTTAGAAAAATATCTGAAATTACTTTAGAGGCTAGGCCATAAAGATGTTATCTCACAGGTTTCAAGGCAGCCAGAGACACAAAGTCTGTACTAGGAAACTTTCTGTACTGTCTTTGGGGTAAACTAATAACTACTCGGGTAGTATGAAGGTATACAATTGTTTTATGACTTCCAGCATCTGCCAAAGATCTGAGCAAAGGCCCTTATGTATGTATTTTTCTGGGCAAGTATTAAATCTTGCCAGCTTCCAGCACTGGGGGGGTTGCATGAGAACTAGAAGTCAGATGACCAGAAGTAATATCATCCTGCAACCTATCTCAGAAATAATATTTTAGATATTATTTTGAGAGGTCTCTTAGTGAGACAGGGTATTCTGTATTCTGTCTTGGAACTGACAAAAACACGAAGGACTATTCACCACATCATAAGCCGTGTTCTATTAAGTAAGTTATTAGGGTATAGTAATTCTCTTAGATTCAGTCAGGAGTATAGTGAAGCTTAGTTTAGATATTGGTTTTCTTTATTTGTCTGAGCCTGTCCTGCAATACTATTTTAAATGTTTCCTGTGATTTGAACTCTGATGTCACTGTGAATATACACTAAGTATTTTCATGTTCTTTTATTATTTATTATTAAATATATTTAAACTTTTCATCATGGCTGATCTTTGTAGTGATATTTAAGTTTTGAGAGTACTTGCATATTTATTTGGTGACACTGTATGGGCCACTCCTAATAGCCTTGCTCTTTGCCAAACTATCATTTGTATTAGTATTAATGTTACACAGTAAAATTGGGCATGCTTTGTAAAGTAGCTAGCAAGGGGTTCTGTGGCAGTAACTACCTTATAGTCTGGGCAAAAGGGGGCATAGCTAGTAAACCTGTGCCAGCCTTTCCCAGGTGTGTGTGTGTGTGTGTGTGTGTGTGTGTGTGTGTGTGTGTGTGTGTGTGTGTGTGTGTGTGTGTGTGTGTGTGTGTGTGTGTGTGTGTGTGTGTGTGTGTGTATGTGTGTGTGTAAATCAAATCTCAAAGAGAGTGTGTGTCAGCTACTTGGCCAGGGACACAAAGCATTGGTTAGACAGAGAAAGTGTTGGAGGACTTGGCTTGGAACCCTGGCTAAGAACTCAGCTCTATAGCTGAGCCATTAGGGAGTGTTATTGGGGATCTGGAGAAAGTGGGAGAAACCAGCCCTGAACTGACTGTGGTCTCTGTGTGCTCTTAAAGGAAATTACACTTGATGCAGAAAGCTGCATCTGGAAATACTGTGTGTGTACCTGTTATCCTCCCAGTGATGAGGATTGAGACTCCTTGATTACTGGTCCAGTGGTGGGTCATCACAACATTAAGCTCAGTGCAGACTATAACAAAGATGGCAAACAGTGAATATTAGCAGGGGAGAATTGTCTGCTAAAAGTAAAGACTGACTCTTCTGACACTTTGAACCATAGCTTATCACACCTTCTTGGACAGAGTTTAACATCATCATCTGACAAAGATGTTTAAGTAAGTGAGTAAATACAATGCAGTTCCAGACAAAGAGCCATTAAAGCACTCAGGGTATGGTATATGGAAAATAAGGTCACACAAAAAGAATGGATATGAACATTTCAAGTCTGTATCCTGTTAAATATCACCCACTGCTTTTTTCATGTTGTCATAATGGAAATGACAAAAAAGTATTTATACTTTCTTTTATAAATGAATGGATCACAGACTGAAAGAGATACAGGGACAAACAATTGTTTTCCATATTGGTGTTTTTCTTCGAGTGTGTTGAGGGATTAACTTTCTGTTTCTTGTGATTGATTATACAAGATTTGTAAGAACCGAAGGAAACTTTATGACAGGGAAAGATAAAGGTTTATTTGTTTTTCATGATGTAGGAAACTACAGACTTTTAATTAGCGTTTACGAATTGTGCTGTATAAATGTATACTTGATACATTACATCTTTCTTCTGTGGTCAAATATATGTGCTATACATCACAGACATTACTATCTTTCTACCCCTCTACCCTAGGTGAAGCTGTCCCAGCAAGCCAGGAGAATGTAAAAGAGGACATTCTGTCTGACTAACAGTAAATAGAGCACATCACTCATGCCTGCAGGTGCGCATCATAATTTACTGAAAAGTTATGGTACAGTACTTTGCAGAAAAAAAAAGTAATAAACTTGCAGTCATAATTCAATGAATTCTGTCTTTCCACATCCTGGCATTTGTCTCTTAACATTATCTACTAATTTTCTTTTTCTAGTAATTAGGAATACAGTTCAATGAAATAAAATTAGAAGATAAGTTCACAGAGTAATGTGGCTGAATTCAATTTAATTAAGTTATTTATTTATTTAGTTATTTATTAAAATATGTTAACTGGGATACAGCACTGATCCATGTGGTCCGTTTTCAGGCCTGTCTGATGTACAAGAACACATAAAGAGAAAAAGTAATATGAAATATGCAAAGAGATTTAACAAAATTGTTGTTTGAATTATGCTTAAGCCTATTTTGGCTACATATTGCTTAAAAAGTTCAGAAAGCAAAATTAAATTAGAGTATGCATACTGGGGGCTGGGGGGGTGGCAGTATGGTATGGAAAGTAAGTTAAAAAATGAAACAAATTAGCAGGACAAAAAGCTGTAAAATTCCAGATGGATTGCAGAGCTAGGTTATGCCAGTGGTGTAAAAATAGCTGCAATTAGCTAAGGCTGTGAAGTGTTTTTTTTTTTTTAATGTTTTTTATGTTTTGAATGAATGTTTAGAAAAGACTGAATTTCTTTTGGCATGGATGGTTGGGATTCTTAAGTCTAGGTCACATGACTGAAAGGCAAGATCGGTAGAGTGTGTTGTATTATGAGGGGGGCAAAATGGAGAGTTTTGATGCACAGAGAGTCGAAGAAAGTCTGGTGATGGAAGAAATAGCTGGTAGACTTGATGATGGACAGGGGCACTGGGACAGCTGGAAAGATAAAGCAAAGAAGAGGGGAAACAGGGATTTTTTCTTGAGAAGAGAGAATGTGGGTTATTTTACAGCCTCATAGAAAGTGTTTTTTTTTGCACTCTTTTTTTATTCTCCCCTACCATCATCCTGTAAGATATTCTACTGCCCAACATCCTTCATTGAACCTACCAGACATTCCAATCTATCCCCATAGTAATACCAAATTCTTTTGTTCAGGGTCAGCAATGAGCCTAAGGGCATCCTGGGGGTCATGCTATCAATCTTTCGGGCTGGGAGTGGGTTTTGATCTTAAGTATATTCCTACTGTTTCTTTCTCTGATGTGTCCCATGACAATAATTGTGGGATTATGCAATGGACAGACAGTGTCAGATCTCTCCCCATTGTTGCAAAGAGCTGATGTCAACAAGCTGCCCTGCCCCTCAGCTGCAGACCATCTCAAGTGACTTTCCTGCCTCCACCAGAAAGCTCCAGTCACTTTGTGTGCCCATGCACACACCTCCTTCCCCTTCAGGATAATCATATCCTTCCTGCTGCTCTATCAGTCACTCGAGCTGCTAATCAAACCCATGTCAACTGGGCTATAATCAGGCCTTTATCCATCTATACCAACAGAGTGGCAGCACACATAGAACATTTTAGAGATTCTGTTTTTTTTTGTCGAGAAAATATACAGTTGGCAGATTAACCAAACAGCTAGCTGCATACTGAGGTAATAAAAATGATCTGTTACTTTTGTAGGGAAGTAGTTATTATGCAGGGCATGTCAATCTGGGGGAAGAGTGTTTAGATTGTGTTTTGTACTAGGTATAATCGTATGTTTTTTTTTTAAGATTCAGTAAGAGGTTAATTTTTGCTAAACCAGATAGGAAGGAGACTGAGATAATTTTCTAGTAGTAAACTGATAGTGAATGGTGATGAGTTAGATATATTAATTACCAGTATAATGGGGATGTATAGGTGGTCAGCATAAATTTCCAAAAAAGGAAGCCAATCTGGTGGTCCCCTCCCATAAACAAACTTTACAACAACAGGAAGAAGCTGTTGCAGAAAAGAGGAAAATCCCAGGATGCAAAAAACTCCCTTACCAGCCTCAGCAATAAGCTGAGATCCCTTATAAAATCCTCCAAAGCTAGTTATGAAAATAAAATTGCCGAAGATTCCAAAGACAACCACGAGGCATTCTATAGCTATGTCAAGAATCTAATTGGCAATGCTCAGATCTGCTCTGAGCTACAACAGAATGACATTAAATATACTGATCCCAAGGATATTGCCAATATCCTGGCAGATTGATTCAGTGTCAACTTCACCCCCCTCTCACCCTCTAAACGGCCCATTCAATACCAAAAGATTGCCAAATTCTGGTAATAATGGCCACAGAGGTAAAACACACACTCTCCAAAGCTAAGAATACAGCATCCATGGGACCAGACAACATCCTGGGCTGTGCACTAAATGAATTACAAAATGAACTGGCACCTCGCCTAAATGTCATGTTTAATCATAGCCTCACCTCAGGCTTTGTGCCCACTGAGTGGTGCACAGCTACAGTTATCCCACTCCACAAAGGGAGATCCACCTTGGATCCTGGAAACTACTGCCCCATCAGTCTGACAAGCCTGATCTGCAAGGCCATGGAACGTATTATCATGGGACTTATAAACAAAGACACTGGCAACCTTCAAACACTGGGCCACACCCAGTTTAGGTTTGTGAAGGGCCAATCTTGTCTCCTGAACCTGATTGACTTCTTCAAATCAGTATCCAGAGCTGTGGACGAGGAAAAGGTGGTCCATACAGCCTATCTGGACCTCGCCAAGGCCTTAGACACCATCCCCCACTCTGGAATCATAGATAAACTTACTAAACTGGGCATTAATCCCTATGTCACTCGATGGGTTGCCAACTGGCTTACTGACAGAACCCACAGTGTAAAAGTAGCCGACTCCAAATTCAGCTCCAGACAAGTGACAAGCGGAGTACCTCAGAGTTCAGTCCTGAGACCGCTCTTGTTTGGCATCTACTTCTCTGAAGTACAGGCCAACACTAAGGGACTCTGGCTTACAAAATTTGCAGATGACTGCAAACTGGGAGCCATTATTAAATCCCCAAATGATGTGGATATTCTACAAAAGGGCCTTGCAGAAACAGATGCTTGATGCCAGAGCCATTGGCTCAATCTCAATGCCAAGAAATGTATAGTTATCCCCTTTGGGAAAAAAACATCTACCCATGAATTACCACATAGGTGGCAGTACACTAAACATCGAAAGTGTGATAAGAGATTTAGGGACACAGGTGGACAGTGGTCTCACCTTCGATAACCACATCGCCACAACAGTCAGGAAATCCTTTTCTGTGACACACCTCATCACTAAGGGCTTTTCATCCAGAAAAAAGGAGGTCATTGTCCCACTGTACTCCTCCCTCATTAGACCCATTATAGAATACAATGCCCTGTTTGGTATGTATCTCTCAAGACATCTGCAACAACTGGAAAGGCAGCAGAAAAACCTCACTAAAAGAATAACAGGTCTAAAGCAGATGACCTGCGCTGACCATCTAAAAAAACTCCAGCTATACTCTGTTGCATATTGTCTACTCAGAGGCGATCTCTGCTTAACATACAAGGCCTTGTCAAACCCAGAGCTGTTGTACATGCTACACTTAAAGAAATCCCAATTCCCTCACAGCCACACGTTCCACAGATCTAAACCTTGTCATCACAATGAACAAGACATGCTGGATGGATAGTTTCCTGACTCAGAGATTCCCCAGACTCTGGAATAGACTGCCCATACATGTCAAGCAGAGCGCCTCTTTGGCACTCTTCAAAAGGAACCTTGACGATTGGATGGGAGATAGGAAATTCACCCTGGGGATCACATCAGTCACCCTGCTAGATAGGGGTCCAGGGAAGTAAATATTGTGGGAAGACATAGCTGGGGAATTGTTATGGCTAGGCTTGTATAGGCCCTAGGGCCGATAGCCTAGTACAAACCTGTGAAACTATGAACCTATGAAGATAGAAAAGAGTGAGAATCTTCCTCTGGTTCAGTTATACTTGACACTCTCAAACACCTGACTTTCTCAAAAAGACAAAAATGAAGGCTATGAAGTGCCTAGTGGTACAGTTTAATTTTATTTTGTAAAGCACACACTCAATTTATAACATATTATTATACTCGTATTGTTATATACAGGTATTTTTTAATGTATTCATTCTCAAAGTGCTACAGTCTGTATGGTTGTCTCTCATTGTCTCGTATTCTGTTACTGCATATCTTTGTTTCTATGTCTCATCTGGTCAATACTGTCAGTGAAAATACATCTAAAAGACCAAATTAGTTACTGAGTAATACGGTTTCATAAATAGCTTATATTTCCTTCCAGAGGGAATTATCTGTGGAAGAAAAAACTGTGAATGGAGAATTACAAAAAAAAAAAAAAAATTGAAAGAGCTTTGTATTAAAGAAAGTTGTAAATTTAAAATTTTTGTACTAAAAATATAGAATTACTATAGCCAGAGTGCACGAATCTAAAAGTGAAACAACAGATGGTGTGGTTGAGCCAGATGATGAGGTTAAACTTGATAACTGTTTTAAAATGGTCATGTCATTGCAGTAGACAATTAGAAATGAGTGAGGGAGGACTCCTGTGACAGAACAGAAGAGGAAGGCATTACTTTCTCTTTTGTTTCCCTATAGTATCACATCTTGTTATAAAGTATAGGATGGAAATAGTCTAAAACATTATTAACAATGAGTAACCAAAATAATTTGTGACCTAGAGAATAAGTCTTAAAGCCACTGTATCAGAGCGCTCAACAGGATAGTTTTATAGACTAGAAATAAAATATATTGAAAGATCTGAGACTTTTAATGCAAAATTAGTAGGCAAACCCATGGTTTTCTGCTCATATGCTTAAGACCAAAGGCTGATGTAGTGATAAACCAGAAGTTAGAAAATAAAAGCTGAATAACAGAAAAATTCCAACTCCAAGAACGTCAGTACTTTATTACAGCATTTTTTTTCCAAGAATGTCAATACTTTATTAGAGCAAAGCTTTCAGATTTCACTAAACTAGGTATAAATCCCTATGTTACAAGATGAGTTGCCAACTGGCTCACTGACACAACCCACACTGTGAAAGTAGCAGACTCCAAATCCGACTTCAGACCAGTGACAAGTGGAGTACCACAGAGTTCAGTCCTGGGTTCTCTCCTGTTTGTTTTCTACTTTTCTGAAGTACAAGCTAACACAGAAGGTCTTTGGCTAATGAAGTTGGCAGATGACTGCAAACTAGGAACCATAATAGAAACTCCTGATGATGTGGACATCCTACGAAAGGGCCTCACTGAGACAGTTGCCTGGGGTCAAATGGCCTCAAGCTCAATGCCAAAAAGTGCATTGTCATCCCCTTTGGTAAAAACTCTGTACCCGTGAGCTACCACATAGGTGGTAGTCTACTTAACACCAAATATGTGATGAGAGACCTTGGGACACAGGTGGACAGTAGTCTCTCCTTTGATAATCAGATCGCCTCAATAGTCAGGAAATCCTTCTACATGGCACACCTCATCACAAAAGGTTTCTCATCCAGGAATAGAGGTCATTGTTCCCCTCTACTTGTCACTCATTAGACCCATTATAGAGTACAACACCCCTTTTGGTATGTACCTCACAAGACATCTACAACAATTGGAAAGGCCGCAGAAATACCTCAAAAAGAGGATTACCGGCCTCAAACAGATGCCCTACGCAGACCGTCTCAAAAAACTCCAACTTTACTCCGTCGCATATCGTCTACTCAGAGGCGATCTCTGCCTAACCTACAAAGCTATGTCAAACCCAGAGCTGTTGGACATGCTCCACTTAAAGAAATCCCAATCCTTCCAAGCTATTTTCTCTGGGGACCTAAACCTTGTAACCACAATAAACAGAACATGCTGGAGGGATAGATTCCTGCCCCAGAGATGTCCCATACTCTGGAACAAACTATCTACATATATCAAACAAAGCTCCTCATTAGCACTCTTCAAGAAAAATCTTGATGATTGGATGGGAAATAGGAAATTCACCCCAGGGATCACCTCTGTGGCTCTGCTTGACAGGGGAGGGAGTTGCATTTGAGCAGAGTGCCTTTAGAGAACAATCATTTTAAAAATGACTGGTAAACAAATTACACTTGAAATGTTATCCATAATGTAGGCAATGCATTCATTATGAAGGTGTTTGTAAACAGACCAAGAATCAGAAATGAAACTCCCAAAATGTTCACAAAAAAGAATAATGCATGGATCTTAAGAATGCAAGCAGATGTATAACCAGGTCGAATAACATGGTTAGTATTAAGCCAATTTCAGCAAATAGACAAATGCAACTGCACTAGGTATTTTAAAGTATGTATGTACATATATATGTCTTATTTTTTGTATATATGCAAATAATTTTAACATGTAAAAAATTGTAATAAATATTTTATTACATAGAATTATTTAAGTATATAGTTCTAGTATGTATTTATAAATCGAGTTGAAAGTATGTCTGAGCACTTTTTAAGGAAACTTTTTAAGGAACTGCTGTATCTCTAAGGTAAAATGTTAATTGAATTATTGCAGAAATGATGTGATTAGCTGGCCGTGCTAACATGATTTTACTCTTGTTTTACAAAAATGAAAGAATTTAACAGATTGTATATTGCACTGAAGAAGGATTTATAGCTGAAAGTTTGTTGTAATAAAGTATTGACGCTGTTGGAAAAAAAATGCTGTAATAAAGTACTAACGTTCTTGGAGCTGGAATTTTTCGTTTTTTCTGCTCATAAGACCAGAAATGGAAAGCAAACAAACAAAAGCTGAATTGCACAGGACATGAAAATGTAATATTGTACCTAAACAGTAAGAGAATACTAGAAACATCTGCTAGCAAGAATGTGGACATGCAATGCATTGTTAGCGTTATGAAAAGGTATGTCATAATAAAGTGTATAGTTTGCTTGAGGCAGTACTATTAGAGATATGACAATGTGTAGTATAATTAATGTTAACAAAAGAGCAAAAAGTTAGTATGGATGCCAATTAAGAAATGTAGGACAATGAACCTTTTGCTATTTGTCTAGTATCCTTAATTTTATGCCTTTAACAGACAGGTAAGGCTAGAGTATAGTCCATTTTTGTGTTATTGATAGTGCACTTATCAGTCTTAGGTTATAAGAGAACACTTCAGTCACACTGCCAGTTTGTGTTTAGAAATGCAGGTAGGAGATTAATATGAGTAAGTTCATGGAAAGAAGAGGGAATTTCTCCTGACTTTTCCCATAAAATTTGCATGTATTTGAACTCACAAGAATAAGAGTACCTGGCAGTCTACCATGAGTCTCTACTCCGGGTTTTCTAGATATACCATAAGTGTGATCTACCTCCCAAAAGGTGACCACCTACAGGGTACTTATTATCTACTACTAGTCAACACTTCAGTAGCCAGATGCAACCCTAAACCTAGGTGACTGTAATCACAGATGGAAATCCAGCCTGTGCACTAACAACCATCACAAACACTTAACTTCTGTTTACAAATCCAAAGTATGTCATAAGATAGAATGTCATATGACTAATAAGTAGTTATGTTCTTTTTGTAAATAAAAAAAGAATTTCATGAACCTGTATACATCATGACTAATAAATAGTTATGTTCTTTTTGCAAATTCAAAGTATTTCTTGAACTGGTATCTAATATCACTAATAAATGAGGCTTGGGAACAAACCAGTTTATCCAGAGACATTTTTGGCAAGGGTTAGGGGGAGTTAAATGGGGGTGGGGGAGGGAGTTTGTTGGGGAAAGGGGTTAAGTTTAAGGAATAGAGATAGGTTGGATTAGATGCTGGTGAAGGGAAGGGTTAATTTCTTAGGGGACTGTAGAGGAAGTGAGAGAGATGTAGGGTGGGACTTACATGATTTATAGGGAAGAGGAATCATATTTTGGCATGATCTTGCTAAGAAAAGTGTTATCTCTGAGTTGGCCTACAAGTATTCCTGAAGAACAGGTAGGCCTTAAGTTAATGGTGGGTGGTGGGTTGTCAGTGTCAGGTGGTTTGTATTTCTGTGCTTTTTTCTCTCTCTTTTATGTTTTATCCTTCCCCCCTTTTTGTTTGTGTCGGGGAGGTCCTTGTTAGATGATTTGGGAGACTTTGGGGTTAGTCAGCGGATTGTTCAATTGGTTTTGTTTTTCCTCATTTTCTTAGACTGGACTTATGCTGTGGAGATTTCCTGGTTTCGCAAGTTCTTTTTTTTTTTTTTAGCTTTGAGACAGCTGGCTCTGTGCACTTGTTTGTGTGGTTCAGTTCCCTTTGCCAGTTGGTGGTTTTGCGGGCATTCATTTGGTGGTCGTGGAGTGGCTTTTTCTTTGAGGAAGGGCTTGAGCAGTTCATTGATGGGACTGGGACAGTGGAATGAGTGGTTTGCTACTTGGAGTGGCCCCTGACTTAAACTGCATGCTACAGAGTCGGGAGCCACCTGAGAGTAATGGCCGTTCTTGCCCATGTGCAGTGAAGCACTTACAGTTGTGGGGTGGGGGTTAGTGTGCTTTCTGATGAATATAGAAACAATATCATCCTTCCCTGCATAGATGTTTGGCTAGTTATGATTAAAAAAAAAAAACATCAGCTGTATGGAGTTTGCAGGGTGTTTGGATTTGCTTCAGAGACCTGTGTCTTGAGTACTGGTACTTCAGAGGCGAAAGGTTGAAAGTTTGATTCTCACTATTGGTCATTGGCTAGGTATGTAATGGTCTGCAAACTGATTATCTGGAATTTATTGGTACACTACAATTTGGGCAGCAAACAGATAAATGTTAAATCCCAGACTGCATTACACAAACATTACGGATTCAGTTAGAGAATAATGACAGACATTTGAGTTTCAGACGTCATGCCCTTTGGGGAACGCAAGATAATGCCAGACCTGTTATTCCATCAACTTTCTAAGTTTGTTGGAACAAGGCTGGAAATTGTCCCTAATTAAGGGTCATTGTTCCACTTTTATTTATGGCTTTATCCAGGTTTCTGGCTGTAAGAGGCTGTGAGGAATGCAACAAGCATTTAGCAGGGAGGCCAAATAGGGACTCACTTTTAACATTGCTCTTATAGTTGAGTGAGTGCTTGTGTGTCAGGATTTTGGTTGGTAGGCAGTTTCTGGGAAGTGTGGGTCAGAGGTTCCAGTGGATATCATTATTTAGTTGACTGTACTCACATGTTTGTTTCAGAGTTTGGCAAGGGTCAGTTCAAAGAAAATTATATATATATATATATATATATATATATATATATATATATATATATATATATATATATATTTTTTTTTTCTCTCTCTTCCCTGAAGACTTAATGTCTCTGCCCTTTATTGCAGATGCCAGATATGCAGAGTTTATGGCAGAGATGGGAGGCCATTGTGATGCAGGCAGAATAGCTGTTCCAGGAGATGCCTAATGATAAGTCCAGGAAGACAGATCACATAGGAGAGTCTAGCTGGAAGAGACAATGGCCAGAGGCAAAGACCACATCAGTGGCACATGGGAAATGGGAATGGCAGTGGAGAGATGTGGCTTCAATGGATCTTCTGGCTGCTGGAGTGGTGTGGAGAATAATTGTGGGATGGCTGGGGATGAGGTGTATCAGGAGTTGGGTGAAGCTTGGGGATCTATGGGGGATATGCAGAGATTTAACAAGCAGGGACATGGTGAAGCAGTCAGTGAGTAGGATAGTGTAGGTTTGTCTGTGGGGAGCTTTGGGTCTTCTGTGGGAGGGGTGGGATCATTATCTGAAGTTGAGTTGGATTTTGTCATACGGCCAGGTGATTGGTTAGCTACACAGGCTTTGGGGCAAGGGGTAGGGACAGTTTTTCTAACCCCCTCCAGATTCTATCCTCAGTTAATGAGAAGATTTGGAGGGGAGAGTATGATGATGACTTTGAATTAATTGATGTTAAAGGGGTGCAACATTTGGCAGAATGAGAAGCGATGAATAGCACAGACATTTTGGCAGCTTTAGCAGTGTTGGGGAGGAGGAGGAGAGTAGGTAGGCTGTGACCTAAGATACAGGATAATTGAGTGGTAGGCTTTGTGTACTACATGGCAATTTGGCTGGAGAAGGATACTTATTTGGCTTTACCACTTTCAGTCTACTTTCTTATGGTTTGGTTGTGGTATGACCAGAGGTTTCGGAAGCGAAAAGCAGCTGATCACTCTCTTCGCTGGGAGGTTAGATAGCCAGACATATGGTTAGCTACTATGATAGATGGCTTTGGGGATGTTAGTAGAGAGGGAAGGGTAGGGGGGGAGAAGGGGGGGTATGTTGGGCTTTTAATGTTGGACGCTGCTCGTGGGTAGGGTGCACATTTTTGCATGCTTGTTCAAAGTGTACGGGGAGCTATCCAGCAGTGCAGTGTGATTGGAGGGAGGTTAATTTGGTGACTCCAGGTTTGAATATCACTGATGTGGATGTTTTACCTTCTTCTTTTCAGGGGTTTCAGAATATCTGAGATAGCAGAAGTTTTTGAGGGCTACAGGGAGGGGTGTCCTTTCTGGGGGAAAGGGGATGGCGAAGGGACACATCCTCCTCATTAAGGTGCAAGTATTGTGGATTTTCCTCCAGCTATTTCCTGATTATTCTTTTACGGAGGAAATAGTTGAGGGCTTTCTATTAAATCAAGGGTAGTAGGGTGGTAGGGGATGGGGTAGTTCGTAAGAATTTAAGATCTATACAGGAGAAGTATGATATATTGGCGGGTGTTGGTAGAGAAGGAACGGTAAGTGGGTAGGTTGTCGGAACCTTTTGATAGCCCCCCCTTTGAGAATTTTAAGATTTCACCATTGGGTTTGGTTCCTAAGAAGGTGACCAGTGAGTTCTGGCTAATTCACCATTTATCACACCCAGAAGGGAGCTCCGTTAATAACTTTATTTCAGTCGAGGATGCCAAGGTCAGTTATGTGTCTCTAGATTACACTGTGAAGGTTATTTGGGGGTTTAAGGATCCATGGTTGGTGAAGGTGGATATTGAATAAGTACAACAAAAAAACAGGCTTAAATAGTGGGAAGTATACTTGCTGTGTTCAGTTCAAGTCAGTCACAGAAGGTAACCAAATGTTCCACAAAGAGAAACGAAGCTGTAAACTATATCTTAATCCAATAAACAAGAGTCAAAATCACCATAGAGTGTTCATTCGAACCTACTCATCCACTGGGCAATAGCTTGTAGAAAAAACACGCAGCCAGCATGTAAAAATAAATCCAAGCGTCCAGTAGAAACCACGTTTATTAGAATAATTAAAACACAGGGCATCTTCATCAGGCCACTAACAAACAGACATACTAGCATCCCTTTTATAGCAAAATGCTAAAGTCAACTACTAATGTCACATCCTGTTTGGACATACTGAAGTCAACTCTGATGTCACATCCTGTTATACATAAAATATTTAAAGTGACATCACTTTTGTAGTAAAACGCTACAAACAACTCTGATGCCACATCCTACTACATATAAAATATTATAAAATATTTTAAAAAGTTTTAAATTATTTAAAATATTTAAAATATGTATGCAGACATTTTGTAGACATATTCTGAAATAACATTTTACCCTGCTTTAACTGCTGCTGCATTTAACATTCAAAATGTTTTAAAATATTTTGAATATCTATGTAACCATCTCATAGACAATCTGCAGCAAATAAAGTGTTTCAAAATTACATACTATTTTCCTATAAATACTGCTACTTATATGCATACTAGTAACAAAAATGGCCCGCATATTTAATGAACTAATACATCCCATTTGAGACACTTGTATGTATAAATACATGCTTAAAATAGGGATCAAATTAATAAAGATATTAATATCTACACATCAGCTATTTAGCATAATTATAAATGCACAAAAATAAATCATCCAAAAAGCTACATCTAAAACTTGTACAGCGTGTGCTTCTAAATATCATAATATCTGTAACAGCATAAATAATTCAGATCAGACATGTGCACACGCAGAGATGTTAATACAACTGGTATTATAAACATAAAAATATAAAAAATATATATGAGACTGAATGTGCAAAATCAGGTGAACTGTGTGTGCTGGATGAAAAAGAACACATGGTATATCAGCATCTTTCACAACAATACCCATCATACAGGGAATACCCAAGATACACAAAAATGGTTTGGATCCACCTATGAGGCCAATTGTTGCAGGGAAGGGCTGGATCACCGAGCCGATTTCCATCTATTTAGAGTCCTTATTAAGACCTATAGTGGACAAGTACACACACATACTGAAAGATACTAAACAATTCCTAATTAAACTATATGAGAACACCTCGGTGAGTGATGGTTTCCAACATAAATTGTTTGTGACACTTGATGTCAACTCTCTTTTTACTGTTATTCCTAATCATGAGGGACTCAATAGCATAAGTAGGATTCTTACTAGAGATGGCACATTTTCCGAAGGTAGAATAGAAGTCATCACGGAATTGATGGAAATTGTATTAACAAATAATATTTTCTTGTTTAATGGTCAAGTATATCTTCAGAGGGATATGGGCACTTCTTGTGCCAATAGCTATGCCAACCTTGTTATGGCCTACTGGGAAATTTCTTCTCTATTTCTGATGGAGGAATTTAGTCAGAATGTTTCATTCTACACTAGGTTTGTAGATGACCTCTTCCTTATTTGGAAAGGTGATGAAGAACAATTGAGGTCTTTCTATGATAAAATAAATCAAGACACCAGTTTTCTAAGATTTTCTATGGTTAATTCCAAAGATGTCATACCCTATTTGGACGATATGTTGAACAACTACCAAATGGTATACTTAACACTGGAGTTTTTAGGATTGCTATAGAAATAACTTTCTCCATCAGTAGCATGCATCCTAAGCATGTCTTTGGTAACATCGTCAAAAGTCAAGCCATGAGGGTATCTAGGCTGTTTTTCTGAAGACTCAAGCTTCAAAACAGGTATAGAAGACTTGAGGAATAAATTTATAGACAGGTCTTACACGGTAACAGAAGTTGATGCTACTTTAGGTATCATAGGTGAATTGAGAGAAGGTAGGGCTTTTCCCTACTTCTCTGTAAAACGAGATGATAGTAACATCATCAAAACTAGCAGTGGAGTTATCAGAATACCGATACATTTTACACAAGATGTAAATAGTATTGAAAGCATATATCGAAAACATTGGGACATCTTGTTAACATATCCAGTTATTTCTGAGATATTGGGCGAAGAACCAAAATTTACATATAAAAATAAGTTGAATTTACACAGAATGTTATTATGGTCCGAATAGGTTTGACATAAATACAACTAGTAATCATAAAATGACTAGAAAATGTCAAAAATGCAATTATTGCAAATTCATTAAAGAAACTGATAAATTCAATCATCCTACTACAGGACAAGAATTTCATTTCACAGTTTCTGCCACTTGTGAGACCTGCCATGTGGTGTACCTGGCAACCTGTGTACACTGCCCTGCATTTTATGTAGGGAAGACGGACAGAAAGTTTAAAGACAGAATTAGGAACACCTATATAAAATCAAAGTGACATGTTCTTCAAATGCTCTGTCTAGGCATGTACTTAATACATCCACCCAACATAGCTTTTTGTTTCAAGTAATTCAAAACAATGTTCCATCTCGTAGAAGAGGAGATATTTTTAACACCACGGAACAGATAGAGGCCAAATGGATCATCAGGCTTAGAGCTGATTTGCATCCAGGCCTCAATGACAGAGTCTCCATCAAACCTATACTCAAAGCTAGGAAATTTCATTGAAGCTTTTCACCCCTTTGCCACCCTGTATTAACTTCTGGCTGGTTTTACTTCCACCTTTATAACATTTTTATACATCACATTTTTCCATTTTTCTCTCCATCGTTGTCTCTGTTATTTTACTCTGCAGGCTTATTAGGGGCCAATTGTTGTGAAAGATGCTGATATACCATGTGTTCTTTTTCATCCAGCACACACAGTTCACCTGATTTTGCACATTCAGTCTCATATATATTTTTTATATTTTTATGTTTATAATACCAGCTGTATTAACATCTCTGCGTGTGCACATGTCTGATCTGAATTATTTATGCTGTTACAGATATTATGATATTTAGAAGCACACGCTGTACAAGTTTTAGATGTAGCTTTTTGGATGATTTATTTTTGTGCATTTATAATTATGCTAAATAGCTGATGTGTAGATATTAATATCTTTATTAATTTGATCCCTATTTTAAGCATGTATTTATACATACAAGTGTCTCAAATGGGATTGTATCGCTCATTAAATATGCCATTTTGTTACTAGTATGCATATAAGTAGCAGTATTTATAGGAAAATAGTATGTAATTTTGAAACACTTTATTTGCTGCAGATTGTCTATGAGATGGTTACATAGATATTCAAAATATTTTAAAACATTTTGAATGTTAAATGCAGCAGCAGTTAAAGCAGGGTAAAATGTTATTTCAGAATATGTCTACAAAATGTCTGCATACATATTTTAAATAATTTAAAACTTTTTTAAAATATTTTATAATATTTTATATGTAGTAGGATGTGGCATCAGAGTTGTTTGTAAAGTGATGTCACTTTAAATATTTTATGTATAACAGGATGTGACATCAGAGTTGACTTCAGTATGTCCAAACAGGATGTGGCATCAGTAGTTGACTTTAGCATTTTGCTATAAAAGGGATGCTAGTATGTCTGTTTGTTAGTGGCCTGATGAAGATTTTTTAATTATTCTAATAAACGTGGTTTCTACTGGACGCTTGGATTTATTTTACATTTTCTACAAGCTATTGCCCAGTGGATGAGTAGGTAGAATGAACACTCTATGGTGATTTTGACTCTTGTTTATTGGATTAAGAGTTAAGCAGTTTATAGTTTACAGCTTCACATTTGGTTACCTTCTGTGACTGACTTGAACTGAACACAGCAAGTATACTTCCCACTATTTAAACCTGGTTTTTTGTTGTACTTTACCAGTTTTGTTTATTATCAGGCAAACAGAGTGTAGTGAGCACTATTCTTTGTTTTGGATATTGAATAAGCATTTCACCTTTTGTCAGTACAGGAGGAGGACTGGCCATTATAAGGCATGGTAGTTGGGACCATATTTTACTTTGATAAGGCTATGCCAATGAGATGCTCAGTAGCCTGTGCTACTTTTGAGAAATTAAGAACTGTACTTCATTGGGTTTGGCAACAGCAGGTGGATTTGCAGAGGGCGGTGCATTTCCTGGATGATTTTTTGATAGTAGGTGATGGGTTTTGGGGAGCTTTGGAAGGTTTGAGAGAGTTTTTGGGATGTGTGATGAGCTGGGGGGTCCGATTGGCTCGGCAGAAGTTGGAAGACCCAGCTAGACATTGGATTTCTTGGGTATATTGGTGGATGCAGAATGTGGGTTGTTTTGCTGATAACATAGCCCATTTAAAGAAGAAGATTGTGTGGGTGGTGTGCAAGGATAAGGTGTGGATTATGGAGGTTATGGAGCTTTTAAGGCTTCTAAAATGTGCATGTCGGGCAGTTCATCCAGAGTGTACCTTTTGTAGGTTAGTGGTCTTCTTGTTAAAAGTAGGAAAGAGCAAACATCATCGAGTCCAATTATTACTGATACACTGGTTAACAAGGCTCTATCTAAAGCTAAAAATACTGCCTCTGTGGGACCAGATGGTGTCCCAGGCTGTGTCATACGCGAGCTCCAAAAGAAATTAACCCCGCATCTTAATACCCTGTTCAGTCTCAGCCTCTCCACAGGATATGTGCCCATAGAATGGTGCACGGCAATGGTGGTCACTACACAAGGGTGGGGTCACAACTGACCCTGGAACTACCAACCAATAAGCCTGACCAGTCTGATCTGTAAGGCTATGAAGCGAATCATTATGGAAATCATAAATGGAGAGATTGGGAACCTCCAGTCGCTGGACCCCACACAGTTTGGCTACGTCAAGGGCAGATCATGGCCTCCTGAACCTGGTGGATTTCTTTGAGACAGTTACTCAGGTTATAGATAAGGGAAAGGAGGTACACACGGCTTACCTTGACCTTGCTAAAGCATTTGACACCATTCCCCATTCAGGTATTATTGATAAGCTCACCAGCCTGGGCATAAACCCTTACGTCACAAGATGGATCGCAAACTGGCTCTCAGACAGATCCCATAAAGTAAGAATAGCAGGATCTATGTCCGAATCCAGACCAGTAATGAGTGGTGTGCCTCAGGGCTCTGTTCTGGGGCCCCTCCTGTTTGGCTTATACTTCACAGAAGTACAGGCAAGCACGAAGGACTGTGGCTGACTAAGTTTGTGGATGACTGCAAACTGGGTGCTATAATAGAGTCTCCGGCCGTCATGGAGATCCTCCAGAAGGGCCTAAATGAGACTGATGCATGGTGTCAAAGCCATGGTCTCAAGCTAAATGCAAAAAAATGCGTAGTAATCCTACCTGCAAACTACAACATAGGAGGTAATCCCCTGAAATCTGAAGAAGAAATAAGGGATCTAGGGACCCAAGTAGATAGTCAGCTTTCCTTTGATAACCATGTTGCCAAAGTGGTTAGAAAATCATTCTATGTGACCCATCTGATCATGAAAGGGTTCGCATCAAGATCTAAGGATGTAATAGTGCCCCTCTACTCTTCCCTCATCAGACCCATCATTGAGTACAATGCACCAATTGGAATGTACCTGGCTAGACATCCCCAGCAGCTGGAGAGACCACAGAGGTACCTAACCAAGAGAATTACTGGCCTCAAACAGTTGCCCTATGTAGCATGATTGAAAAAGCTAAGACTGTTCTCTGTTGCATACTGCTTTCTCAGAGGCGATCTCTGTCTAACGTACAGAGCCATGTCCAACCCAGAATTGTTGAACATGCTCCATCTTAGCAAAACCAAATCTACTCGAGCTACACGCTCTAGGGATATAAACCTCAACACAACAATGAATAAAACATGCTGGAGGGATAGATTCCCTTCGCAGAGACTTCCCTTACTATGGAACAGGGTCCCAATCTACATAAGACAGAGCCCCTCACTATCACTCTTCAAGAGGAACCTTGATGAGTGGATGGGTAACAGAAATTTCACACCGGGGATCACACCAACAGCACTACTATAGGGGCCAAGGGTACTAACTGCTAGTACGAGGGTCTAGGGAACTACTAAAGGGGCGGTGAATACCGCACAACGTGGCTGGGTTAATATATGCCTTTGGGCGGATAGCCCAGTACCAACCTATGAGTCAGGATTAGCAGCTTGATGTGGCCTGATTTGGGACTTTGGTTGTCCTTTTTGGAGCAGATTAATGGTATTTCCTTTTGACAGACAGATTGGCTTGATCAAAAGTAACTGCAATTGTTTATGCATGCAGGGTGTATCAGAATGACTGTGTTTGAATCTACCTTATAGTGTGGGTGGAGGTGGCATAACAGATAAATCTGTGCCAGCCTTTCCCAGGTGTGTATGTATGAAAATCAAATCTCAAAGTGTGTGTGTGTGTGTGTGTGTGTGTGTGTGTGTGTGTGTGTGTGTGTGTGTGTGTGTGTGTGTGTGTGTGTGTGTGTGTGTGTGTATCTGCTACTTGAATCAGGGACACAGAGCACTGATTTATGCAGAGAGAAAGGTGGAGTCTTATTTCAGGCCTGGAGAGGAAGTCCAACCCCAGGAATGGAGTGTGCTCCCTGTGTGCTCTTAAAGGAAACTGTGCATGGTGCAGAGAGCTGCATCTGAAAACACTGTGTTTATCTATTTTTCTTCTACGTGAACGTTCCCCACCAGTGTCAGTGGTGAGAATTGAGGCAACCTTGATTACTGGCCCAGAGGAAGAACATCAATACACAAACACTCCTTCCCCAGAAATTATTTTTACTACCTTTCTACCCTATGTAAATCTGCTGCATCAAACTATTAAACCGTTTGAGCCAGAATATTTCAAATGTCAGATGGTTAATTATTCATTTTTTAATACTTCTGCACAGGTTACACTTGGAAGGCTAATTAAATGTACTGTCATCTCATATTCTCACATCCGCAATTTCCTGTGAAAATGAAGCTTTCCTTTTAAGAAGTATAAATTCAGTCGATCAGGAATACATGCTTCATTTATTTATTTTTGCTGGTAAACATGCATTTGCAAAATGATGATAATGAAGCATTTTATTAACTTCCAAAAATATGTCATAATAAAATTAATTTATAAATCATACATCTAATTCTTCTGAAATAGACTGCATTTGTTTTACATAACTGCTACCCTGAATATTGTTTTACCTTCTACTTGGTGAAAACCAAAGAAGTGACATCTATTCATGAGCAACATTACAAAAGGCGAAGCTAGCACTGGATAAGAAGGAATTCAAATTAAGTGGTTAAAAATATTACGTAACATATGGACCCAGACAGAACCTCAAGACTGACACTATTTTACCTTAGAGAAAATTAAGTCCATAGAAGAAAGTGTGCCTTTAGCAAAGGTCAACAGCAATGATTACTTATGCGGTGTGAAATGCCATGTCAAAAGATGACGGCCAGCTGCGAGAAAGAAAGATGATGAAACAGAGCCAACAGATGCAGAGTGTATCAGAATTACATAATGGATTCACAATACAGCAACAGGTTGACTTTTATTATTATTAATATCTATAAATGTTTTACTGTTATAAATAATAGTGGACTGAAACTAGGCATTGTAGCTGTTTTAAAAGAAATTCAAGAAAAAAAAAAAAGCGTTACAGTTGAGGCTATCTTAAATTCCAGTCATTGATTCTATTAGCTCTGTTTGCAAGAGGTTTTCACCTGGCAGTTAAACCCTGCCTCCTGATCTCATTAGGCCATATTCCCTGTTTTCACTGAGTGCACCAGGCATTGTCATGTTCTTTCCTGTAAGCAGGTGCAGCCAATTAAGGTCTTCTGGCCAGACTGAATCTGCACGTTGCCAGTCCTGCTGATGAGACTGTGAAAGGTTAAAAGTTTTCCTGGCATCAGCCTTGTATGTTCCAGCACTATTCCTTTCAAACAAATGTGAAATGTTTTCTGTCAGTTCATTTCAAGACAGTAATTATAGGCATTTGCAAGACAACAGATTATATTAAATGCCTCATCATGTACAGTGTACAATATGTGCATCTACTAACTGTAGGGAAACAAAGGGAAAAAAAGAATACAAGCAGTGAGGAACAAAATAATTAGAGAGAAACACAACATAAAAAGTGACAGTTATGAAGTTTCAGAAAGAAAAAGAATTCCAGTTAAAGAGGCATACAATTGGAAAATGAGGAAACAAACATCCTTGTATTCAGATATTTCTCTCTCTCTTCCTCTGGCTCCCTCTCACTTGCTCTCAACCCCCCTCTCTCTCTCTTTTCCCCCTCAGAGTAATGCAAAAGTGTGGTATCACTTAAAAAGACACCAGATAATAAGCACATAACTTTTTCAGTTGAAATGTGCAGTGTTACGTTGTGACGTCTTTCCTCATAATTATGAGGTTGAGATGGCATATGTGGAGATAACAGAGCTCTTCAGATGGTGGTCTTACTGGTAAATCTCCACAGAAAAAAACATACATTTTGCATTTGATAGTTTGCTTACAAAGACACAGTCTTACTTCAGCACCATGTTCAAACACAGGGTGAATAAAAAATATGCTGTATTTCTATTTTTTGCAGAAAGTTTCTTCTTTGAATCTAATTTACCAAAATTTTTGGTATAAATTGACCTTATCAAATTTGATGACTGATCAATATCCTGATAATGTATGTGTACTATTTATTGAACCAGTCATCTGTGATTCCTCAAACAACACAATTGCTTTCTACTGTGAAATTATCATATTTGGTAGAGATTTCTCTTTAAAGTATAGTTAGCAGATATCTGAAATTCCATAAATGAATGTACATGCAATCACAGCCATGTGCATTTTTAAAGGACTATATGAGGCATGCAGGGCAAAAGTGATAAACACTATAATATGAGTAAAAAGTAAAGTGCAACAATTATACAGAACCTTTAGTGAACATTTTATCAGCTGATATTAGTAGGGCAGAAGCACGTATCACACACAGGATCTTAAAAGAAGCTTAATGTAAGCTGTGGATCATTTAAAGCATTTTACTCCTAGAGTCACTGTGATTAGGCAAGAGTGTTTTTTTTTTTGGTTAACAAAATGGAAAGCATGTGTAAATGTGTCTGTTTACATGTATATGAGAAAATTCTGACCCTGATTCCAAAAGGCTTGCTCTCAGTGTAGGAGACCACTTACACTGAGAGCAGGTGTTTCAGAATCTGCTCACTGTAGTGAGCCTGGTTATAGATAGGCCTTACACCAAAATAAGTCACTTACACTGACAGCAGGTCTTTCATAATCATGGCAGACATATTGAGAGCAACTCTTTTGGAATCTGGCCCTCTGTTTTGTCTCATAACATTCTGCTGACATAAAGTAGCTTCTATCATTATGCACAGTTTTGCATTATCAATACTTCAGTATATTGTGTGCTGTTTAGCCACACATTCTCTTTCATAGTCTATCTAATGCCCGTGCTTAATTCAAAGGAAAAAGTGATTACTCTCTACATTTCATTTTTCTCCATGCTTGAGTGACCTTGCAGGAAGTACATTCATACCAATATCTCCTGACTTCTTAGCACAATAATTCTGGACAAAACCTAAATTAATGGAAGGAATAAAGGTCCAAAATAGAGACAGATTTGAAATATTACTCTTATAAACTTAGAAATTGCCAGAATAACAGGACTTGGGTTAGCAGATATTTCCTGAGGAATATGAAGTCTGAAACTCAAATGTATGCCATTATTTAGTGACTTCAGTTTGCAGTAATTTGCTAGAAAATTACAAATTTTATGAAAAAACAGAGCAAAAATACATGGCAAAAATTGGAACATTTGGCAAAAATAATGACAGTTGAGAATTGGAGAGGGAGCACTTCCCTTGCAACTTAATGCTTAATGTGTTTTCTGCAGTGTTTAATGTTGTGACATGTTGTGCTTGCATCTCAATCAATTATGGTGCAGTTCCCCTAGCAACTGATGTGGGGTGTGTGTAGTTACATTTTTGTGGCAGTCTGAATGGGAGATCTATAGCTGTTCTGTTACCCCCTTCTTACAAAAGATACATAGATTGAGTGAGAGAGAGATGTGAGCCTTAGTGGCATTGAGAGAGAGGATGTACTGTGGAGAGATATGCAATCAGGGGCATATAGAGCATAAAAGACTGAGTGGCAGAGATATTGGCCTCCCAAGTAAGAGAGAAAATGAACTGAGAGCCATTTATTTAATCAAATTTAATCAAATTTTGAATAATTTCCCTGAATTGAATTCTGATTGCACTGTATAATTGTATGAAGGTGTTCTAAATAACTAAACTACACAAACGCACTGCAAACAAATCACACTGAAACCACATAGTAAGTCTCCAAGTGTTTGTTAATCTTACACTGGTGATAATTTGGTGAAAAAAGTCTAAATGTACAAAGCTGCACAATAGTTTGATCCTTTCACTGCTTCCACAAAGTGCAGCCCCATTGTGAATTGATTTCCTCTTCGGTTAGAAGGGAAGATTGACTGCATGCTTTATAGGTTACTCTTTTTTTTTTTTTCTTTTGATAAACTGCGAGTCTAATAACAATAACATTTGATGTACATTGTTGAGTGAATTCTTATCTGAATGTTAAGAAGAGTAAGAAGCTTTTCTTTTGCTACACCCGGAGCAATGAAGAGCCCTGGAGAAAGAAAGTGCAACTAGTTGTTAAAACAAGTTTAAAAAAGAATTGTATCATTAGCCAAAAGTGGCAGAATAAAAAAGTGTTAAAAGAAGTTTAAAAAAGAATTGTTTGACATGTGATCAGTGGCAAAATAAAAAGAACCATTAAACACTGTAACAAACTGATATGAGTTAACTGGAACTTTGCCTGGCAAAATAAGCATTGTGAATGTACTAAACTGTAGGAAAAATGTTATTTCAGTATGAAAAATGTCCTCAAGAAAGAAATTATTGAGGCAAGCAGCAAGTATGGCAAAATATATTGAATTTTCAAACTAGAAAAAGTAGCTTACTGCATTTTAAAAACAGAACCGAGTCAATGAAGTATAGAGGATGTTGTTGTTGTTGTGTCTTTCGGCTTTTCCTGGTTAGTCCGCTAATGATTGGCAGTTAATTTTTCGTGCTGAGCCTGAGGCACAACCTTGTCACACATGTCTCCACAGAAGATGCTCTAGCTGAGAATCGAACGGGACACCGTCTTGCTGAGGTGACAATGCTACCGCAGCACCACCACCGCGGATAATGAAGTATAGAGGATCATGGCGTCAAATTAACTGCAATTCGGAGAGAGCTGTGGAAATTCCTCTAATAAATCAAGACTATGGAAAAGTAATGTGCTAAATACTAAAGCAGGTAACTAGTGTATAGAGTGTTGGAAAAACTTTGTTGCAATCCAAAGTCTACTTTTACCAGTGTGCTGTAATTACTGACTTAGAAAATATTTCATGCTATTGTAGAGTATGTACACTGAGATCTACCAAAGAAAAGTGATGCACTTTTTTTTTTTTTTTTTTTTATAATATTAACAACTCAGGCAGTTCTGCAGTATATGCATTGGAAAATCATAACCAGACTGGAAGTTTTCAACTAAATTCAAAGCTAATGGCATGGCATTTCTCAAATAGTTCAAAGTTGTGTTGGTTGCCCTGTGAATGTCTAGTGTGGAAGTCTGTAGCCTAGAAATGAACTGTGTATTGTAAAGAAGCAATCTATATGAAACTTTTGCAGTGAAAAAAGTTGAATTGTTGATTGACTTTTAATATGCAAAATAAAATATTGATAGGCTGTTCAAGAAAAGCCAGGGTATAGTGTATGGAAATAGTGAAAAATAATGCTGTATATACTGTATGAACTAGGCACTTCTTATATTTGATATCTGTGAATTATCCTGTATTTAAAGCAAGATAAAAATCACTGTCTGCTATTTCTTAAGACACCTGTATTGTTTCTAAAATACTACATTTAACAGAAACTGATAAAAACTTAATACGTCTAAGGTCTGCATATTATTTAAAAGTAAAGAGTTTTGCAGTGTGTGATTACGCTTAGAAACGGTGAAGCTTTATACAGCAATGGATTTTCCTAGGTCTAATGCAAAGCTGATACACCACTGATGTTGCCAGGTTCTTTTAGAAAGCATCCACTTCTATATAGCACTGCAATGTACTGGTGTGCTATATAATGATTAGTGAGAATCTGTGGTAAGGTGTATCAGACACCTGAGTAACATGCAAGTCATCCTGGGTAATGAAGTTTTAATTCTAAAAAAAAATGGAATAACTATGAGAATATTTTTCTATTGTAATAAAAGCAGCCATTTGTTGCAATTAAATGGTAGCCTGGAAACCTAAGTTCTTAGTCGCTGTAATACCAAAAGATTTGTAAACACAAAACTAAATGTGATAAAATTACTTTACTAAAATGCTACTACTATTTTATGTAACTAAGGTTCATAAAATATTGTTTTAAAAAGAAACCCCTCAACAGGGAAAATAAAATTAATCTTTTGACAGGAAAAAATGGTGGATTGCTGAGTAAAGCAAGAAGAAGTTGTTGATTCTTAAAGGTTAAACCCCCTGACAAAAAAGATACCTTAATGCTGAGTAAAGACAGACAAAGGTTAATACTGTGACAGGATGAAGGGGGTGGGTGGTTAATGCTCTGAAAAGGAGAAAAAGGAAGTGCTGATTTTGAAAATAAGCATTTAGAAAGTGAAAAGGGAGATTCATTGTTGTATAACACAATAGAAAAATAATGTGTGCAAACTTGATAAACCACTTATGACTTGCTGGTGCTGAAAATAAGAGGCAAAAAGTAATAAGCCAAACAATACTTGTATTTCTGTTGTAGAAGCAAAACAGAACTTATCTGAGGTATAGCAAATAGAATATCAGTTAACCCAAGAAAGTAGTGCTAAGCAACTAACTCTGGTGGGTTCACTATAAATAATCATTCTTTGTATAAAATACTGTACATATGATTATTCAAGCCTCAAAACACCTAAAGCTTTGGAAGTGCAACAGGGACACTCAACATAACATTTTTTTTCCAGGGTGAAGCCTCACTGCACCATCTGAAGTGTGTGCAAACCCCCACAGTCATCCATCCATCTATCTATCTATCTATCTATCTATCTATCTATCTATCTATCTATCTATCTATCTCAATATATCAACTGCAAGATCACACAAACTGAAAGAAGAGGAAAAATGTGAGAAACTTTAGAAAACATAGCATTCACTTTCTTCCTGTTCGCTGGCATTACAGGACACCAGCAATTTTCCAGGTTCAACATTCTAAGCATTGATCAAGAGTCTAGTTGCAACTATTTGGCTCCCAGGTCTAGTACAGTGGAATGGGAGTGCTTTGTACCAGAATGTGTCTGACAGACATGCACAGATAAAAGGCTTGTATTCCAGTGTTGTAAATATGCAAAGCAAAGCCTCATTTGGAAGTAATAAATATTGTTCTGGTTCTGAAAAAACTGGAAAAGATGAAGGTGATGGTCACAAATTGAACAGCATTAAATAACAAGACCTTGTACAGTAGGCATTGGAGCCTTACATGTAATATTCTGATGCAACAAGGGGGTTAACCAAGAACAAGTGAAAGTAGATGAAACACTCTTACAATATTATATAACACTGCAAGCTGAAGTTAGAGAATTAAATGAGATTGTAGTAATGTTAACAGTTATAGGTCACTGGATTGAAATGGAAGAACTATGACTATGGTGGAACAGATGGTTTCTAAGTATGAAAATAAAATAACAAAGACTTTTACAAGGCTGCTGGCTTTTGTAACCAACATAAGATGCAGACCAAAAAATGCGGTGGTTGATTTATGCAACAGGTTCTCTGAACTAGTTTTCTTACTTGGAATAGTAAAATGCCAAAATAAGTTTGAAAGTGCTAGGTAAAAAAAGCCTTCACAAATCAAAAAGATAAAGAACAAACTGGTTTGAGTAGGAAATTGAAAAAGGAAAGAAAAGTTCAGTCTCAAAACCAAAATGACGTGTTTACAAGTTGAAAAGGAAAAACTTGGCAGGAGCTAAAAAAAAAAATACTACACTCCCCAACTTGACCTAGAAGTGAAATATCTGAATACCAAGTTCAGAACAAGTCACTACAAGCATAACTTCAAGAGGCCAGAAATAAGAGGCAATAACTGCCTACAGATTTATACTTGAATCAATGAATTTCCACAGATTAGTTCTTATAGCAGAGCATATTAATATCCTAATTGTTCACTCAACTAATACTATGTTCTTATTCCTCTGTATCTGCTGGCTATGAATCAATGAATTTCCACAGATTAGTTCTTATAACAGAGCATATTAATATCCTAATTGTTCACTCAACTAATACTATGTTCTTATTCCTCTGTATCTGCTGGCTACCTCTAATATATGAACTAATCCAAGTTTATTTTATCCACAAAAAAGAATCCAAAGATTCCAGATAAACATTCCACTTAGTAGAAATAAGGACCCAGCAAACAGAAAAAAGATGGAACAAACCGAAGGCTCCAGAGTCAACACAATGTAAACTATTTTATTTAACAAACATGAGCGCTTTCACAGTTAATCTAACTGCTTCATCAGATGTTAAGAAACACAAGATAAAGTTACATTTATACAGGCAGCATTACATCACTTTCCTTAATTATTCCTTCCTCCCAGTTAAGTCCTACTTAAAAATTTAAAGCAACTACACACAAAAATACATATTATCACAATCTAATAATATATAAATGCAGTTCATGTGAACAATAAAATACACAAAAGTCTAAGAGTATGCAACTATAAACTTATAAAATGCATAAAACTCACACACGCACGCACACACACACACACACACACACACACACACACACACACACACACACATATATATTGTAATACCTTCATTAATGCAACATCATCAATATCTAAAAATAAAACTAAATGTTAGTGTTGTAATAATATACATATATGTGTATGTATACTCATTCAAGCCTACATGTGCATATTTATGGAAAATGGCAAATATACATATGAATGTGTTAAAACATATAAAACATAGCCCAGAATATTCATTGAAACATCATTAAAACAATTCATAAAGATAAAGATAAATAGACACACCATAAACAGAGATGACTATATCTCCTCCTACCTGTGAAGTGGTCTAAAATGGTGTAAATCGTGTTGACTATGGAGCCATTGGATTGTTCCATCTTTTTTCTGTTTGCTGGGTCCAGGTTTATTTTATGCTTACTATGAGATTATTTCTATAACCTGTCTCTTCTCCTTATCACATCGATAAATTAATGAACTGGCAATTTCCATGTTTGATTTCAGTTGAGTAATGTGACTATGGGGTACTTAGAAGTTCACAACGTCATGTTTTGTGGGAGGTAAGAGATCTGACCTGAAATTGCAGCTTCTTACTTTTTTGCATACAGCTGTATTTTTTTTTTTGTTTTTTACTGCTTCTTCACAACACATATTTACATGTATATATATATATATATATATATATATATTAGTGTGTGTGTGTGTGTGTGTGTGTGTGTATATATATATATATATATATATATATATATATATATATATATATATTAGTGTGCGCGTGTATATATATATATATATATATATTAGTGTGTGTATATATATATATATATATATATATATATATATATATATATATATATATATATATATTAGTGTGTGTGTGTGTGTGTGTGTGTGTGTGTATATATATATATATATATATATATATATATATATATATATATATATATATATATACATATATAAACATTTAATGAAGTACGTACTGATTTGCCATTCTTTGTGATTATTTTCTTTTGTGAACATTTCTGCAATTTTTTCTCCAAGAGTGTAATACTTGTGGTACAATAACAGATGAGGCAAAGTGTGTGGAAGAAGATGCACACATATAGTACAGACACGGATATAGCAGCATGTGACACCAATTCCTTGATGTCATGCTAGCTGGACTTACAATTGGATTAACATTAAGGTGCATAAAAAAAGTCAAATGTTTCTATTATTTCATTCCCTCTAGTAAATTACTAACTTTCATAAAAGAGACTGAAGAAATGTGCAATTGTGGGACAACAGACAGGAGGACTAGGCAGAAGGGAGATAGCACTCAAACAAAAGATTGTCATCTTATGGTGAAGGATGAAGTTGGACAGTATAAAACAAAAACTGCTTAATAGTTATTTACTTATAGTTTGTTGACTGGGTTAGTTAGTTAGTTCCATACCTCTCAACTTCCTAGCACAAAAATTATGGACAAAGCCAAAAATTATGTGGGGATAAATCCCCCAAAATAGGGACAAATATTAAATACTACTCTTATAAACTTAAAACGTTGCAAGAATAAAAAGTCTTGTGTTACCATGCATTTTCTGAAACACAAATGCTTGTTATTATTTAGCATATTCAGTCATCACTGATTTGCCACAAAAATCCAGAAAATCACAGATTGTATGAGGAAAAGACCAAAAATATAAAGAAAAAAATCTGGACCATTGAGAGGTATGGTTAGTCCCACTAGGCAAACAGCACATTTTCAGGTGAGACCAGGGGTGGTATTCAAACTGAGTAGAGGAAATGTGGTAACAAAGCAGTGAACTTTCTCTCGTCTTTTCAACAGCTGCCATAGGATCTTTTACATCCACTTGACTTGCCTCCAGCTCAAGCAGATGAGGCTTTGGTTTAACATCACATTAAAAGGACGACACACTCCCCCTCCTGTGCTACATTGCATTGTCAGTACAGGAAAAATTAATCCTGCAACCCAGTGTGGAAACAGGACCAGCACCAAATGTGGGCATGTTGCCTGATGAGGTACTCAGATTAGAAATATATTAGGCAACAGACTGGAATATGAATTTCAAATCATTGTATCTTTTTTATAAAAACATAGTTAATAATAAAACGCTATTTTCATTGCTTGCTACTGATTACAAGTATAAAAACTGAGCACTAAAACATAATTTGTGGTATAAACTATTTTGATTTGAGTTTAATGAAAGGGTAAAAAATGTGCCAAAGTACGTTCTCACATATTTCTCTAAAAAGGACAATAAAAACAACTTTCCAGTACCTCAGAATGATAGAGGTCTGGAAAAAGTGAAGGTCAACAGACAAATTGAAGGAAATTATCTTTATTTGCTTGGCTTTACAATACATACTCAGTCAGGCGTACATCAGTAAACAAGATAAAAGGCCAGCCTGAATGCACATTGCATTCCAAGCGTAGATAGGATATGACAGTAATATTATAAATATCATCTCTCTTGCCTTCTTTGTGAGTGGCATGTAAAGAAAACAAACGTACACACGTAGTTTGGCTTTTTTTAACAACTTCATATCCATGTATATTGCCTTTACATGTCAGTGGTATTTTTATGTCTCATCTTAATGTTTTTAGCTAGTGCATTATTTAATTAGCTTGCATTTCCTTCTTTGTCCTTAATGACTTGCACACATAATGCAACAGTATGTAGATACAGCATATAATAAGAATATTAAAATAATAATACTATATAATGATAATCATAATATTTCCCATTTTCTACTCTAGTTATCTTTATATTAGCTATGCCATCTTCTGGCTTAGGGGTATTTGAAAACAGTATTAAGTAATTCACCCACTGTAGTACTCCTTTGTGAATGGCAACTTTCAACAGCGCTGCATATTCTATGTGTGGTTGTGAAGGATCTTCATTCTTTAGTAAACAATGGTTTTGATGTTCAGTTTTCAAACTCGTGCTTATGTTACCAGTTTACATAGACTTTTTACAAGCCAATATGTATTTATTCACTGTAAACAGCAGTATATTTCAACTTGTGCTGCCATCTTTTTCAGTATTTAAATTAGTATGAGGGTACAAGTCTCAGGGATATGGACTTACATGAGGCCACTGAAGAAGAGGGATGATGCAAGCCTGCTCAACTATACAATTTGGCAAATTACAAGATACAAGAATATCAACCTCCATGCATCAGTATGAGCAATGAATAAGACTACCTCAAATATATTACCATACAATTTCTAATATCCAGATACCACCCCAGGCTGAGTCTGAAAAATGTCCATGGAGATTAGTGTACTACCCTGGAAAACAAATACAAATAAAATAAAATAAACAAATCCTTGGTATATTATCCCATAGTGCCCAACAGGAATTAGAGTATTAATTGTTTAGAGCTTATTTAGTACTTCAATTTAAATATGAATTCATCAAACTCCATTATCTTTGACTGAAATAACATATGCTCAATTAATTTTTAGCTGCTTTGGCAGAATGAATCATGAACAAAGCAATTCTTTATTAAATTGGGGAGATGAGACAATTCAGTAAAGCAGACATTGACCGCAACAGAAACATTTTGTTGTAGCTTGCTTTAATTCTTGTTTTTGTCTAGGTTCATAGGTGTTTACTAGGCTAATGACCACAAGGGCCTATTTAAGTCTAGCCATGCATCCCAAATCTCTGACAAGTTCTGATACCCTTGACAAGTGTAAGCATGGACCTGGGAGATGAACCATTTACAGGTTACCTGTGTCCATTAGAGACATAGGTGCCAAGCCAGGGATGAAATTATGGTTTCCCATCCAATTGTTCAAGTTGCGCTTGAATTGGGTTAGGGAAGAACTCTGCTTCACATGGATGGGGTAATCTCTGGGATACATACCTATTTCTCCAGCAGGTCCTATTTATATCACAGGCATGGTTTAAGTCTTTAGAATTGGTAATTCTAGTGTTGTTTGTTTTGTGGATATGCAGGAGGTCCATCAGAGTGGGGTCTGACAATGCTCTGCATGCCAGGCATAGATCTCCCCTCAAAAGCCACTAGGAGACAGAATGCAGGGATAGGGCCTTGAGGCAGTCTGCATAGGACATTTTACTTACACCCTGTGTTCTTTTAATGAGGAACCTCTGTGGATGTTCCAATTGTTGGATATGCCTGGTTAGGTATATATCAAAGGAGGCACTGTACTCAATGATAGGTCTGATGAATGCCAAATACAGTGGAACAATTACTTCATTGGACTTAGATGCCATACCTTTGTTTTTAAGTTGCGCAACATCAAATGATTTTCTCACCATTGTAGACATGTGATGATCAAAGGCTAGATTGCTATCTATGTGTGTCCCTAAGTCCTTAACTACTGGGTCAACTCTAATGTGTTGTCAGTATGATAGTTACCAGGGATGGATGACTTCCCAAGGGATACTATTATGCATTTCTTGATATTTAGTTTTAGTTCATGGCTCTGACACCAGTTGTTTGTCTGTGTCAGCTCCACCTGGAGAACATTTGTGTCATTGTGAGATTCAATGGCAGCTCCTAATTTCCAATCATCTGCATATTTAGTCAGCCAGATACCACTGACATTGGGCTTGACTGCTGAGAAGTAAATGCCAAAAAGGAGCGGTCCAAGGACTGATCCCTGAGGGACTCCACATGTGACTGGCATCTTTGTAGAGGTGGACTACCCAATTCTAACTTCCTGGGTCCTCTCTGTAAGCCAGTTGTCCCACCAGGTGACATACAGGTTTGTACTTAACCTCTTGAGTTTGTCAACAATGTCCAAGTAGGGCATTGTGCCAAATGCCTTGCCTAGGTCAAGGTATGCAGTGTGAATGACTTTGTCCTCATCCACTACTTTGGTGACCAGAAGTTCACCAGGTTGAGTAGGCATGATCTGCCCTTGAAGAAACCAAACTGGGTTGAGTCCAGTGTTTGGAGGTTTATTATATCTCTATTGATCATCTCCATGATAATTCTTTCCATGGCTTTACATATAATACTAGTGAGACTTACAGGTCTGTAGTTTTCTGGGTCTGATGGTCTACCTTTATGCAGAGGAATGACTGCTGCCTTTCTCCATTCAAAAGGCACAAAGCCTGTTTGGAGGCTACAGTTAAATAGTAATTCCAGAGACCCTGATAGGTCATGTCTTATGCCCATTGATGCAGTGTTCTTGGTCTTAGAGAGAGAGCATTAAGGAGCTGTTCCCTAGTGATAGTAGGGGGAGTTATATTTGATGATATTTCTTGAGTGAAGATTTAGGGGGAGAGAAAGGGGTAAAACTGGAGCTGAATTTATCAGCCAAGAGATTTGCTATGTCTTCTGGATCAGTATAGGTGGCTCCATTTACAATGAGCTCTGCACACAATTGTGTATTGTCTTTGAGATTGTGAACATATTTAAAGAATGCTTTGTGGTTGTCCTTGGCCTGGGAGGCCAAACTTACCTAAAATTTGGCTTCTGTATACTTTATTAGTACTCTGAGTTGTTTGTTTAGTTTGATGAGAGTGCTTTTATCCTGCTGGGTGCTGCACCTCCTAATTTTTGCCATGATTTTCTTCCTCCTGTTATACAGCCTATGGATTTTGTGATTCCACCAGGGCGACTTGTTTTTTGAGTTAGTTCTGTACTTCTTTCTGGTGGGTACAGCTGCCTCTATGCAGCTATTAACATGCTTGTACAGGGTTTCTGTGAGCAGTTCTACATAGGCGGATGTGTTCCTAGGTTTTATGGGGACTTAAAATTTTGCCAGGTTCTCACTTAATAGCAAGAGGTTAGCCTTAGAATAGTTCTTGAATATTCCAGGTTTAGCCAGGGGTCCAGGTTTTATTTTTACTTTACAGGAAACCAGTTTGTTGTCTGACCTTACCAGGGAAGGCATTCCAGTAGGGGGTGTGCAACAGTCTCCCATAGTAGTGACGACCAGGTCCAATATGGTTGTACCCCTGGTTGATTTACTGACTATCTGGTCCAGGGAGTTTGTGTTTACATAATCCAGGAATCTCTGTGCATGCATGTTTGGGCCGTATAGGAATCCTAGTTAATAGTGGGGTAATTAAAGTCACCCATGAATATGGTATTGGGTTAGATGGTTAGTGTTTCTAATAACTTTAAATACATGTTATGGGTTTCCTGGGTCATAGAGGATAATCTATAGCTTGCAAGGAAGTGGTATTGGATTTTACCTATGGTGATTTGAACATAATGCAGCTCAAGTGCATTGTCCTGTTTGACCAGCCTTGAAGTATATTTATTTTTGATGTAAATACTGACACTTCGACCGTTAATCCCTGCCTGTTTAGTAACTGGCCTAAATGTGTGGAAGGCATTATAACCTTGCACAGTTGGTGTGGTCTCTGTGGCTTTAAACCATGTCTCAGTGACCGCACAGATATCAGCATTCTGTAGTGTGAAGGGAGCTTCTAGGGAGTGGAGTTTTTTTTGTTTAGACTCCTAGCACTGAGCTGTAATACCTTTAGATTTTCTTGGTTTTGATTTGCTATGTCAGAAGTACTCTCAGTTTTGCAATGCCTAAAAAAGGTACTATGAGGGAAGACAATGTTTTAGCTAATATTCAAAAGCCTAGAGTAGAGAGGTGCAGACCATCCCTGGCAAAGCAACATGGTTTGTTGACCATCTCCTTGCATGCTGACAAATACTGTACCCCCTTAGAATGACACCAGAAACTAAGCCAATTATTAAAGTCAAGTCATCCTTTGTTTGTATTGTGGTATCATCCATGGAGAAAGTAAAATGCTGCTCAGTGCTAGGCTCATACCAGCCTGACACACATATTCTAAGAGTTCCATGATGTCACTCTTCATATAGTTCATCTAGAGCTAGAATGGGGAGTTGCTAGCTAACAAAAGCTAGAACCTGCATACCTATCACTATCAGAAAACATGGAGTAAGAAGTGGATACATTTTTCAAGTAGAACTACAAAATGAAATGCTGCATCAACAGTATTTTGGCTTAAAAGTAGCTCAGATTATCAAGCAGGGTATAGTAATGCCATCATAACCAGAATGGCTTAGTGACAATGAGAAGAGAAACAAAATTGTTATGGTAAGGAATGCAGACCCACAAGAATGTATTTAAAATTAACAAATTGCTTTTCAGGTTAAGTATACTCTTCAGATAAAATGAGTTGTTAACAGGATGAGTGAGTGTGCAATTCACAAGTAGTCAGCAATATTTATTTGCAACAACAACAACAACAAATCGCAAAACTGTTTACACAAAAAATTCTGGCATGTCTATTTGAAGTTAGTCTTTTCTTCCTAAACCTAATATTTATTTTTCAAGTCCTAAAAACTTAGAAGATAACAGTACTTATTAATCTTGACATTAAAATTTGTGCAGCAAAGTTTATTTGTCTGATGCGTATAATATGCAGCCTAAAAAATTATATTTCAATAGATGCTATTAAGCTAACCATTAAAATACTTGCCACAGGTTTTATGAATTGACAGATGGATGTATTTCCCCATGTTATTTTAGTCTCCAATCTATAATTACTCTAAATAGGCAAGATGTGGGTCCATCACTGACCTTAGTACCTTAATTTCTAGCTAATCCAAAATCTTTGATGCCTACTCTTTCAGTAGATATGCTGAAGGCTCTTGGGCAAAGTAGATTACAGGATTGCGGTTAAAGTTTTGCAGAACTTTAAATTTCCATATTCCACTATTTATACTATTAAGACTTTATATCCAAACTATATGAGCTTCTTTTGCATGAAAAGACATGCCTGGAGATTCATTAATAGATCCAGAGTGTACAGCACCAAAGCACACCTCCCACAGTGCAGTATTTTGCAATCCAGAAATCCCTCATGATAGGCCTGTAATAGGTATCATGACAGAGACACTGTAGAAGCACAGGCAACCCCTCAGTCACTCTCACATAATCACACAGTAAAACATACTCAAACACCCAATACCTGCCACTGTTGTCAGATCATCCACAATATCTCCTTTTCCCCCTGCCCCACTACTTCATAGATGATTACAGTTTGGTTGTTACTGCTAGATATTTATTTATTCCACACACAAACAGAGAAGACATGGACAACAATAATACTACCCCCTTAGCCACACATTTGTACTTTACACTTCTTATGCCCTGCAGTAAGTACCTGGGAGTGAATATAGATTTGGAGGCATGTTTGACAGGTCCCATTCAATCTGCTCATATGTGATAATGAGGTACAGGAATTGCATGAAGTCAGAGATCCTCAATATGTGCAAAAAATGCAGTTGCTGCACTTAATTATTAGTTAATGCAGTGGGATAATTCAAGCAGCCCTTGTATCAAGTATGTATGGTTTAAATCCCTCTTCTACCTCTTTGTGACATGATTTTAGTTTTTTTAAAGAGATCTTGATGTCTAATGGTTCTTGTACATTTTAGGTAATGTGTCTTTACAGCATTCCATCGTGACTATCCCTGGTTGCTAGTGGTCACACCACTTCTGGATCCTAATATTAGTTGAAAAGTCATTAAGGTGCAAGTGCTAAAAAGTGATCTGTGGTGTCATGTGACCACCACCTCCGGATCCCCATACTTCATCAATCCATCCATTCATTCTCAACCCCTTTCTTCCCCATTTCTGTACATGGGGTCAGGGTGTCACTTCAACAGTGACAATCATCTAAAGCCAAAGTTTACACTGCTGGGTGGCTAGCCCTGCTGTGCTAGTTCATCCATACCACACACTCGCACGTGCGTGCACACACACACACACACACACACACACACACACACACACACACACACACACACACACACACACACACACACACACGGCTAATTTAGAATGCCCAATCCACCTGCTGCATGTCTTTGGAATGTGGGAGAAAACCAAAGCACCTGGAGGAAACCCACGAGAACACAGGGAGGACATGCATACTACACACAGAAGGCATCCCAGCAGAGAATCGAACCAAAGAACCTCTTGCTGTGAGGTGACCCCATACTTGTTCCTGTCAAAAATCTGAGACAGATGTTGTTTGCTAAGAGCTGATGAACAGTAAGAATATTATTTTCTTTGAGGTGAAAGAATGTTAAATAGTAAAAATAGTAATGTGATTACTTGTGAGATACATGTTTAAATCTGGAGGTATGAAAGCTGGATAATGATAAATTGAAGGTTAGGAATGAGGCTGCAGGCCTGGACAGTGATGGCATGGATTAAAATGAACAAAGAAAGCATTTAATTATAAATTATAACCTGTATTGATCTATATTTTCTGGAAGAAACATTTCATGCCAATTTGAAAGACTGAGTCAAGGCTGCACAGCGGCTGGCATCTTGGGGTTTCTGTTTCTTTGCTTACATTTAGCTCTGTTAGGCTAACTGATTAGAGATTACCTAAATATGCATTTTGCAAGTATATACAGTACATGCATGGAGTGTTTTATTTTATTTTATTTTTATTTATATTCTTGATCGACATAGAGATCTAATCCACCTGGAGCCTTTTCAGGAGCAGCCTAGAAATACTCAGAAAACAGATACATACAAGCAATAGCAATTTCACAGAAAATAAAATCATACAGAGATATAATATATTGCTGTCATACTAAATTGTTAACATTAAAAATATTGGCAATGGTTAGAATTACAGTTGCAATAATTAAAAAATAACTGACCAGGTATATAAACATATGAAACTAAGGAAAGTGACAGGACACTGTTCTAAATGGATATATTTTGATGGGAATGTGGTAAGAAAGGTAGTTAAAAGAAATGCTGGATCACCCTGATCCCTGTTAGTAATGCTGGTAGGTAGTATAAGTGATTATGTAGTAGAAGCAAAGGCAACATGAGAGCTGGTAGATTATGAAAACTGGAAGCTGAATAAGAATATTGATAAGGTAAATGGAATGGATATAAATCTCCAATTAAAAAAAAAAAAAAAAACGCTAACAAATGGGCACTGTCCCAAATACACCAGGAGTATCAAGTATGAGGTTAAAAGCCAGATTAAATTAGACTGTAAAATAAGAAATAGCATGGGTAGCGAACAGGATGGGTTAATAGAATAGTTTGTTTTAAGGCAATGTTACTGACATGACTGGCTGTTGAATATGGTTGTTTAGTGATGAGTCACAGATAGCACTACAGATATAAAGGAAATATAAAAAAACAGTACTGTTGCAATAATTGGAAAGGAATAAAGATGAGGTATAGGAAAAGTTATAGAATGGGTATAATGAAGGATGAAAAAGGCAAACAGGTAGTTAAGCAGAATGTAGACATCGGATGTATCTAGCATACACAGAAATAACTGCAGTATGAAGTGGGTGTAAAATAGTATGTATTTATTTATATATGCATGTTTGCTGGGAGGGATAGGAAGCCAGTTAAGACCATGTGTGCCACAATAAGCAGAAACAGAAAATGTAAATCAAGGGTACAATAATGAGGAAAACAAAAGTAGAACAAATTTTGCAATAAAGAATACATTAAACTAGTGAATGCAAAACAAAACACAATTTTGCCAAAGGAGAACTACATAACATTTACATATGTACAATGCAGAAACAATTTCAGCTGGGGTTAATGTTAATTCTATTGCATTTTGAATATATGCATTGGCTAGCTGGTTATTAATGTTTATGGGGTGGTTGTTGTTGCAGATTTATGAAGGGTTCTGTGATGAGCATGGTAGCTCTAAGAATCAATATTTAGCATATAGAAAGAAAGGAGGAGAAACCTGTTCACATTAGGAGTTTTGTTAGCTTAATTTATGCTACTCATGGTGACCTAAGTATGTACAAACAGCCACCTTTCTTAGTCTAATTTACTATAGAGAGATGTTTTATGGAGTTCAGCAGAGGGAGGAAGTCGAGTAATTTAGGTGCTAAAAATAAGGAAGCCATGTTCTATGGATGATAGTGAGTTCTTATGCATTACTAGAACTCGAGCACTACTGATTTGTGAACAGAGCTAGTAAACCATGTCTCTGTTGGCCTGCTTGGACTAAGGGGATAGGTAGACTCACTGGGAAGGATAAAGGTTAATGTTATGACTTACTAGGTTTATTTGTTATTTGGAATGTCAAGTCATACATGATGTCATACTTGAATACTTGGTATTGATTTAGAAATACTAGGCACCACATTGTTTGTCTTTGTGTGGATATATATGGATCTACTTTCAATTGACGAAAGTACAATCCACCGAACAGAACAACCATGAACTCACTGCACCAAAAGCTCTTGTATGGAAACTGTAAATGCTGAAAGCTGAATTAGCGAAATGCACTTCAAGGAAGTGTTAGTAACTTTATGAACGTACCAGCATGTTGGATTTGTGCAGAATCACTCTCTGAGTCCTGGCTGAAATATATTTTACAGGTAAATCACCACAAAGAGGTAAGACCTTAATTTTGACAGGTTATGTGTATTATTTAGAAATTTGTTGGTGATTGCGGTACAGTGGTGCAAAGGGAATTTTTCCTTTTCCCCACTGTAGTGTGATTGTGTAGTTGGTATATATTAGTAGCGGGGGTGTTGGGGATGCAGGGGGCTTTTCCATCCTGCATAATGTAGTGCAGTGTATTTGTTTTTTTTTATTATTGTTTTGAAGACTGTAGTTCTTTTAAAGTAGGTTTTGGTGATTGAGTTTTCAGTGTTGGAAAGTAAAATAAAAATGCTGGTTACTGCCACAGCACGCTTGCTTATAAAGAAGATAAATAAATGGATAAATAACTCAAGCAGGCATTGACCGAGTGAGAGATAACATTCAATGTGTAAAAAGTCCAAGCAATCCAGTCTTCTGGAACAGATAAATCAGTTTATTACACAGATAAACCACGATCACTAACTAGTAGCTTCTTCAGATCACAAACAGGAAGCACAAAACCAAATATCTGCATGTTAATTAATCAACCAACTTTTAAAGCAGAAGCGCCATAAAACAGAGCAAACAAAACAAGAATAAAAACTAGATATATAAACGTAATGTCATCTCAATATGCAACATAAAATAAACAATGATATATGCATCTCCTTTTAAAAATTTTTAAAAGGCTTCATTCCATAAAAAACAAAAGAAATTAGAACAAATATAAAGACATACTATGAGCAGCATACTGTCAGGTACAAAAGTATATACAGCTTAATATATAACTGCATGTAATATGTTAATGCAAGAGGAGGTGACATCATGAATCATACCGAAGACAGAGAAAGTAGGGGGATTATTTTGCTGAGAGCTGATAAAGGACATGGCTTAAATGAAAGGGTATCTATCAGACCATATTTAAAGATACTAAGTTCTGACTTTTTCAAGACTTTAATGTATTTTGATATCCGTTCCCATACATACATATATACATACATTTATTCATTCCTTATTGTAGCATTGTTAATGTTAATGGTTTTAGCTTCATACTTTTAGACAATAACTTATTTATTTATTTATTTATTACTGCACACATTTATTCATTCTTTTACATTTAGATATATATTTATTAAGACACTACATTTATATACACTTTTATAAATATTTATATTTAGATATACATTTTACAAATATACATTTCTGTTTACGCATTGACTTTATCATATCAAGCATCACTTTGGCTGATGATAGTTATTTCGATTTGTATATGGCTTCTATTGTTAATCTTTATGTTCTTGATGGCACCTACTTTGTATAGTTTTTAAGCTGTATTAACTGTATATATTAAGACTTTATTCAATATGACCATTACATGCAGTTATATATTAAGCTGTATATACTTTTGTACCTGACAGTATGCTGCTCATAGTATGTCTTTATATTTGTTCTAATTTCTTTTGTTTTATGGAATGAAGCCTTTTAAAATTTTAAAAGAAGATGCATATATCATTGTTTATTTTATGTTGCATCTTGAGATGACATTACGTTTATATATCTAGTTTTATTCTTGTTTTGTTTGTTCTGTTTTAAGTTGGTTGATTAATTAACATGCAGATATTTAAAGCACATGGTTTTTGTGCTTCCTGTTTGTGATCTGAAGAAGCTACTAGTTAGTGAGTTATTTATCCATTGAGTTTTCAGTGTTGTTAGTTTCTGTGCCATGTAAGTGAGCTTTCAGTTAAGTGAGTATGTGGTTGGTGGATCGTACCTTTGTCAAGTGAAAGTAGATATATATATATATTTATGGGTCCCTATCAGTTGATCAAGTTTTCAAAAACTCAAAATTCATAAGATCGGGAACTGTGTCCGCTTCCTCACTGTAGTGCAATATCAAGAGTTGGTATATATAATTTGCAGGGGGGTATGATAATAAAACCGTGGAACAGAAAGGAGATGGAAAACCCAAAAGACAAATGCTTAAGTATAAATAAGTGTAAAAGTGCTTTCTTTTATGAGATAAATAATAAGAATACTTTCAAAACTGTTGTTTACTAGTTAAAGGGCAACATATCAACACTATGAATATGTACAGTGTTTGGTAAGACAAATGTGTTTAAGACTTGATATAATGTCAAACATAGTATCAACTTTTATTGCTTGACTGACAAATTAAAAAAGTCTCTGCTAAAAACTTAAGTTTGCTGAAATGGTGGCTTTACTAGAAAGGCTCACACAGACTCTGCTACACTTTGCTGTGAGGTAAAGGTTGGTTTGCTTTTTATTTGTTGTATTACTTTATTTCCTTTTTCTATTTTGAATAGTATGATTTGTTTTATTTACCTTGTGTTTTACTTGTATTCAGCTTTTAACTGCATATTTGCATTTAAGTTACCTGTAACACATTGCATTTAAGTTATCTGGCACTTGCTCACTAAAGCAATTATATAAGTCAGCACTAAAATATTAAAAGCATTACACCCTCACAAACTCCCCTTGAGTAACTTGTTCCCCATTGGCCCTTTTTTTTTAATTATAAAGGAATTCCCAATACTATTCTAGCATGTCCAAAGGTCAGTTGTCAATCTCCTCTCCGGTCCAGCTGGTGAATCTGGGAATCTTGAGGCAATGTTACAACTGCCTCATGTACACAGACAACCCTCTCCTCCTCCCAACAAATTCCAGCACATGTGAGAGATGCAACCATATAGCCATACTGGAGGCTAAGCTCTCTCAACTCAGTACTGGCGAAACCAGTCAGGAGGAGAAGGAAACTACACTCACTACAATTCCAGTCTCACATAGACCTACCATGATTGCAAACCAAACACATAAACACACAAAAACATACTCAGAGGCTCTAAATAAAAATCTGCCTAAGCAGCAGAGGCCTCCAAAGCAGACACCCAGGCAACCGCTACCCCAAAACAAAACATGTGCAACACATAACTCACAAAGACAGTGTGCCGAACAGTCACAGCCCTTAAGGCTAAACAACACACCTGATACACTTGTAATAGGTGACTCTATTGTCAGGCACACTGACGTCCTGCTCACCAGGCTGAACAAGGAGAAAGTCACAGTGAGCTGCCTGTCAGGCACTAGGATCCAACACATAACACAAGCACTCAGGTCACTCCAAGGCAAGTACAAATATGACTCAGTCATTGTCCATGCTGGTGTGAATGACCTGAGACGTACCTCCCTGGATTACATGAAAAGAGACATAGAGGAGCTCTCTGAGCATGTAGCCCAGGCCGGTATGACCTTGACCTTGAGTAGTATCTTACCCTCACCAAGAATGATGCCACAATATGAAGACAAGATGATCAATTTCAATGATTGGCTTAAGTATTGGTGTCATTCAAAGGGGATCCAATGCCTGTCAGCCTAGGATGACATGCTTGACAAGCCATGATGCTTCGCTAGGGACGGCTTGCACCTGTCACCCCTGGGCTTTTGGATATTGGCAAAGGCTCTTGCTACCCCCATAGTGCCTTTTTTAGGCAAGGCTCAAAAGACAAACCCACCTCCATAGGTATCACAAGGGATAAGAAACTAAGAGTAATGCTACTCAACGCCAGAAGTCTAAACCTCAAGATGCATGCACTCAAAACTCTCATTAGCATGGAGAACATCGATATCTGTACAGTAACAGAAACCTGGTTCAAGGCTCCCAAGAGTACCCCAGCACTACCAGGTTATACCTCATACCATGTTTTTGGCCCCAAAACTTGGACCGAACCACAAAAGGAGGGGGGGTATCAATATTCGTCAAAGATACCCACACCTCCAGGTTGGTGGCACAGCACGAAGCATCAGAGACTATCCATGTGCAACTAACAGTGGGTAAAACTGCCTTCCAGTTTATAGCCTGCTACAGACCACCCTCCCAAACCCAGGAACCCCACTCAGCCTTCCTGAGAACACTGGAAAATATGAAGGTCTCTCCAAACACCATTATCTTGGTCGACTTCAACTACCCAAACATTGACTTGCAGCATTACTCTAGCTCCAACAACCTAGCCCAAAGGTTCCTAGAATTTATAAACTCAAATGCTATGGAACAACTTGTTACCACTCCCACAAGAGGGGAAAACATACTGGACCTGATCATCACCAACATGGGGACTCTATGCTCCAGACCAGAAGTGTATCCCTCACTGGTAAGATCAGACCATAAACTAATCTCACTGGATATTCACATCCCAACTCCAACCCCTGCCCTGAAAACCACAGTGAAAAACTTCTCTAAAGCAAAGTTCATACTCCTCAAAACCGAGGTGGAATCCTTCAAAGCCCCCGGGCCTGTGCAAAATATGGCCCAGACCGCAGAATCCTTTATAAACGCATTCTATGAACACCTTCAGGAATGCATGGATCATGCAATCCCAAATAAAACCAAGACCCAATCCTCCAAAGGCAGACATCCTGTCTGCTGGACCCCAGCCATAAACAAACTATACAATAGAAGGAGGAAGCTACTACATGATAGAGCAAAATCCCAAAAAGGGAAGGCATCTCTGATCAGTATTAGCAAAAAACTACGGACACTCATAAAATCGTCTAAGGCCAGCTTCGAGAGAAAAATTGCTCAGGACACTAAGGATAATCACAAGGCTTTCTTTAGTTATGTTAGGAGCCTGGGTGGGAATTCACAGATATGCTCAGAATTAGTCCAAAATGACAAAAAATACACCGAACCCACAGACATTGCCAACATTCTAGCTGACAGGTTCAGCGCAAACTTCTCCCCACCAAAAGAGCAAATATCTATCCCAGTAGAGTGCTGCCCCCCTGACATCTCAGATGGTCAGGTAAGAGCTGCCCTCTCCAAAGCAAAAATCACAGCATCAATGGGACCAGACGGTGTCCTGGGCTGCATCCTACATGAACTCCAAGAAGAGCTAAACCCAAACATAAAACTACTGTTCAATCTCAGCCTTACCACAGGATATGTACCCAAAGAGTGGCGTACAGAAACAGTAGTCCCTCTCCACAAAGGTGGTGCCTCAATGGATCCTGGAAACTATCGCCCCATAAGCCTGACTAGCTTGGTCTGCAAAGCTATGGAAAGGATCATCATGGACCTCATAAATAAAGATATTGGGGACCTATAGACTCTGGATCCTACCCAGTTCGGCTTTGTTAAGGGCAGATCCTGCCTCTTAAACCTGGTTGATTTCTTTGAAACAGTCACCAAGGCCATTGACGAGGGGAAGGTGGTCCACACAGCCTACCTGGACCTCGCAAAAGCCTTCGATACAATGCACCACTCGGGCATTATAGATAAGCTCACCAGCTTAAATATAAACCCCTATGTCACTAGATGGGTTGTAAACTGGCTCAAGGACAGAACCCACATGGTTAGAATTGCTGGAGCCATGTCAGACTCCAAACCAGTTACAAGTGGCATCCCGCAAGGCTCAGTCCTGGGACCTCTCTTGTTCAGTATATATTTCTCTGAGGTACAGGCAAACATGGAAGGACTGTGGCTGACCAAGTTCGCAGGTGACTGCAAACTGGGCACCATAATCGACTCTCCAGTCGACACAAGCATCCTCCAAAAGGGCCTCATAGAAACAGACAACTGGTGCCAGAGCCATGGCCTCAAGCTAAACGCCAAAAAGTGTATAGTCATCCCCTTTGGCAAAAACAAAATGCCCATGAATTACCACATAGGTGGTAATCCATTAAGTACAGAAGAAGTAATTAGGGACCTGGGGACCCAAGTTGATAGCAATCTCTCATTTGACAACCACGTGGCCAAATTGGTTAGAAAAACATTTTATATAGCCCACCTAATCATGAAGGGATTCACATCTAGATCAGGGGAGGTCATCGTGCCTCTTTACTCATCCCTCATCAGGCCCATAATTGAGTACAATGCCCCTTTTGGGATGTACCTTACCAGACACCTGCAGCAACTGGAAAGACCCCAAAAGTACCTCACCAAGAGGATCAAAGGGCTCAAACAGATGCCATATGCTGCCCGGTTAAAGAAACTCCAGCACTACTCAGTGGCATACCGCCTGCTCAGAGGCGATCTGTGCCTGACGTATAAAGCCATGTCCAACCCGGAATTAATGGACATGCTGCACCTCAGAAAATCCAAATCCCATTGAGCTACATGCTCAAGAGACTTGAACCTCAGCACTGAAATAAATAGGACATGCTGGAGGGACAGATTCATAACCCAGAGGCTCCCTTCACTGTGGAATAAAATCCCAGTCCAGGTCAGGCAGAGTACCTCATTGACTCTCTTCAAGAGGGATCTTGATGAGTGGATGGGAGATTGTAGGTTTACCCCGGGTATCACATCTGTGTCACTGTTAGACAGAGGCACAGTATACTAACCTCGAAAAAGGGCATAGCAAAATTAATTTAAAATGGGTGGTGAAAGCCAAACACACTCTGGCTAGGCTTATAAATGCCCTTGGGCAGATAGCCTAGTATGAACCTATGAACCTATATTAAAACTTGAAAAGAGACCACAGCTCTGTCTCTTGTGAGTCAGGCATAATTTTTTTTCCCACCTGGTTATTGTAGTGTTCATAAACACCACTGTCTTTCTAGTTGCCTTCCCCTTATGTTAATTTCACCATATCTCTCATTTCCTCTCTGTTTTTACTGGCTTGTGTGAGTAAGCACAAAATTATCATTTTGTGAAATCACTCCCCTTCAACTATATAAATTTATTGGCCATCCTACTGTATTCCATAGTACCAGAATACAAAAGTGACCATACCCTTTCAATCTATCTTGCTGTTTTAAAAATAGTGACTCTCCACTAAAACTTAACTTTTTAGACAGATAAAACTTAAGTTACCTACTATCACATCTAACTCCTCTAGTGCACACTGTAGTGTTTAGGATAAACCATTTTTTTCATCTTACCTTTAAGCATCCGTGTGACTAGCACTTGCTTTAAAACCTGCTGGAAAATACTAGGAAGTCTTAAACTGATACAAGCACTCAACTCTCCTTGTTAATAATGAGAAATTAATCATAGGCACTAAACAGTCTATAACTGCAAAGTACCTTGCTAAGGTAAGGGAAAACAGTTCTTGTACTTTACCAACAAAAAAGCACCAAACTAGGCATGTCCAAGGGTCAGCTTCCGGTGATTTCTTCTGTCCACCTGGTGAATCTGGGCATACTGGGGCAATGCAGCAATTGCCTCATGTACACAGACAACCCTCTCCTCCTACCACCCAACACTACAACCTGTGAGAGATGCACTTACATAGCCAAACTGGAAGCAAGGCTCTCTCCATCCAAGATTGTGCTAGACAGTCAAGAGGAGAAGGTTAACACCCACACTACACCTCAAGCAACACATAGCCCTTCTAAACCCACACCACCACACATAGCAACACTAAACCCACATATATGGAGGCCCTTAACAGTAACCTGTCCAACAAGGACCTCCGAAGCTGAAACGCAAACAAACAACAATCACAACCAAAGTGTCACATAGATCTCAACACCAGTGTGCCACCCAACAACAGCCCCTAAGGCAAGACAGCATACCCAACACTTTAGTCATAGGTGACTCTATAGTCAGGCATACTGATGTCCCACTCACCAGGCTGAACAAGGAGAAAATTGCAGTCAGTTGCCTGTCGTGTGCCAGGATCTGCCACATAATGCATGCACTCAAGTCACTCCACAACAAGTACAAATATGACTGTCATTGTCCGTATTGGAATGAATGACTTGAGACGTACCTCCCTGTACTACATGAAAAGAGACATGGAAGAGCTCTCGGATCAGGTGGTCCAGGCAGATATGACCCTAGCCCTGAGTAGCATCCTGCCTTCGCCCAGAATGATACCACAATATAACGACAAAAAGATTGACTTCAACAATTGGCTAAGCTTCTGGTGTCATTCAATGGGGATCCAGTATCTGTCTGCATGGGATGACATGATCGACAGACCACAATGCTTTGCCAGAGATGGTCTGCACCTGTCACCCCTGGGATTCAGGTTACTGGCTAAGGCTCTTGCCACCCCTATAGTTCCTTTTTTAGGCAAAGTTCAAAGGACAAAACCACCACTGTAACAGGTAAAACCATGCAAAATCTGAAGGTATTGCTACTCAATGCTAGAAGTCTAAACCTCAAAATGCACTCTCTCGAGGCACTCCTAAAAATGGAGAACATTGATATCTGCGCAGTTACTGAGACCTGGTTCAAGGCTCCAGAGAGCACCACCGCAATACCAGGCTACAACTCTTACCACACTTTTCGGCCACCAAACCAGGACTGAAACACTAAAGGTGGAGGAGTGTCCATACTCACCAAGGATATTCACAACATCAGGCTAGTTGCCCAACACAATGCGTCTGAAATTCTCCAGGTGCAACTAACACTAGGTAAGACTGCAATCCAAATTGTAGCTTGCTACAGATCTCCCACCATGCCCCAAGATTCTCAATACATCTTTCTAAACATACTGGAAAATATTAAGATACAACCAAACACCCTAATACTGGGTGATTTCAACTACCCTGCCATTAACTGAGAAAACTACTTGTGTACCAACACCTTTGCCCAATGGTTCCTGGAGTTCATAAATTCCAGCACCCTGGATCAACTAATCCTTAATCCCACCAGGGGCACCAATATCTTAGACCTGGTCATTACCAACATGGGAAATTCATGCTCCACACCTATGGTCTTCCCCTCGTTGGTTAGGTCTGACCATAAACTAATCACCCTTGACATGACCATCCCAACCCCACCCCCCAGTAAGGAAACCACCGTAAAAAACTTCTCCAAAGCCAACTTCATGCTACTCAAGTCAGAAGTGACAAATGTCATGACACCCATGCAGACGGGAACTGAAAGTTCGACTGCTGAATCCTACACTAAGGCAATGTACAAGCACATCCATTCATGCATGAATCATACCATCCCCAACAGAACCAAGACGCTCTCCTCCAAAAAAAAAGGAAGACAACCTGGTGATCCCTTGCCATAAACAAACTTTACAACAAAAGGAAGAAACTTTTGCCGAAAAGAGGAAAATCCCACGATGCAAAAAACTCCCTTACCAGCCTCAGTAAGAAGCTGAGATTCCTCATAAAATCCTCCAAAGCTAGTTACAAAAATAAAATTGCCAAAGACTTCAAAGACAGCCACAAGGCATTCTATAGCTATGTCAAGAATCTAAATGGCAATGCTCACATTTGCACTGAGCTACAACAGAATGGCATTAAATATACTGACCCCAAGAATATTGCCAATATCCTGGCAGATCGATTCAGTGCAAACTTCACCCCCCCCCTCTCACCCCCTAAAGGGCCCATCTCAATATTGAAAGATTGCAAAATTCTGGTAATAAAGGCCACACAGGTAAAAAATGCACTCTCCAAAGCTAAGAATACAGCATCCATGGGACCAGACGACATCCCAGGCTGTGTACTACATGTACTACAAAATACATGTACTACAAAATGGAAATGGCACCTCACCTAAGTGTAATGTTTAATCATAGCCTCACCTCAGGCTTCGTGCCCACTGAGTGGCGCATAGCTACAGTTATCCCAATCACAATGGGGGATCCACCTTGGATCCTGGAAACTACCACCTCATCAGTCTGATGAGTCTGATCTGCAAGGCCATGGAACGTGTTATCATGGAACGTATAATCAAAGACACTGGCAACTTTCAAACACTGGACCCCATGCAGTTTGGGTTAGTGAAGGGCCAATCTTGTCTCCTGAACCTGACTGACTTCTTTGAATCAGTCTTCAGAGCCATGGACAAGGGTAAGGTGATCCACACAGCTTATCTGGACCTCACCAAGGCCTTTGACACCATCCGCCACTCTGGAATCATAGATAAACTTACTAAGCTGGGCATTAATCCCTATGTCACTCGATGGGTTGCCAAATGGCTTACTGACAGAACCCACACTGTAATAATAGCCGACTACAAATCCAGCTCCAGACAAGTGACAAGTGGAATACCTCAGGGTTCAATCCTGGGACCACTTTTGTTTGGAATCTACTTCTCTGAAGTACAGGCCAACACTAAGGGACTCTGGCTAACAAAGTTCAGAGATGACTGCAACCTGGGTGCCATTATTGAATCCCCAAATGATGTGGATATTCTACAAAAGGGCCTTGCAGAAACAGATGCTTGGTGCCAGAGCCATGGGCTCAAGCTCAATGCCAAGAAATGTGTAGTTATCCCCTTAGAGAAAAAACATGTATCCATGAATTACCACATTGGTGGCAGTACACTAAACACCGTAAGTGTGATAAGAGACTTAGGGACACATGTGGACAGTGGTCTCACCTTCGATAACTACATTGCCACAACAGTCAGGAAATCCTTCTATGTGTCATACCTCATCACTAAGGGCTTTTCATCCAGAAAAAAGGAGGTCATTGTCCCATTGTAATCATCCCTCATTAGACTCATTATAGAAATCAATGCCCCGTTTGGTATGTACCTCTCAAGACATCTGCAACAAGTGGAAAGGCTGCAGAAATACCTCACTAAAAGAATCACAGGCCTAAAGCAGATGCCCTATGCTGACCATCTAAAAAAACTCCACCTATACACTGTGGCATATCATCTACTCAGAGACAATCTCTGCTTAACATACAAGGCCATGTCAAACCCAGAGCTGTTGGACACACTACACTTAAAGAAATCCCAATCCCTCAATGACACACACTCCAGGGATCTAAATCTTGTCATCACAATGAACAAAACATGCTGGAGGGATAGGTTCCTGATCCACAGACTCCCCAGACTCTGGAATAGACTGCCCATACATGTCAAGCAGAGCGCCTCTTTGGCTCTCTTCAAAAGGAACCTTGATGATTGGATGGGAGATGGGAAATTCACCCTGGGGATCACATCAGTCACCCTGCTAGTCAGGGGTCCAGGGAAGTAAATACTTTGGGAAGAAATAGCCAGGGAATTGTTATGGCTAGGCTTGTATAGGCCCTAGGGCCGATAGCCTACTACCAACCTATGAACCTATGGTGTATAACAGATATTGGTAAAATAAGTAGTTTGTGGACTTGTTTCATGATCCACTCTTAAAATGTAACTTTTGACTTCCTTAGATAAGTCTGGTTTCAAAGGAAAATCCAATACAGCATAAAGTGGCATAGCCAGGCATGCATCACATATGCCTCAGCTTCCTTTTGTAAACTATTTTGCACAGTGTGATGTGATAGAACTGAATTTAAAAAGCCTTAGCATATTTATCATAGCTGTGTATATAACAAGTTCACAGAACTATACACTGTCGCATTCTTTGTTACTTTTCCAAAGTGCAAACATCTCATGAAAATGTATGGCATTCCTTCAGCTTCAGTTTTACTAACAATACATTTTCTCTGAAGGACAGAGCAATGTGTGCACTAAATAACACATTACATCTGAGTGTGTGTGTGTGTGTGTGTGTGTGTGTGTGTGTGTGTGTCTGTGTGCAGTGCAGACATTGTTAATTCACTATAGAAGTGTGCAGACTGCATTCATCCTTACTAATTAGTCTATTTAAGAGGCAATCTCCTTTGCGTGTCTGTTTAATTTTGTCTAACACAGTTTTAGCTCCATCAGTCTTAGAAATCAGTATAAATAAGACATACAATAGCTGTTATCTAGCCATAATATAGTGAAATACAGATATCTGACTATTCTTCTGTAGCATGACTAATTATATAAAGATATATGTGCATTTTCTAAGAGGAAAATAATGCTTTATCACAATATTAGAATCACGCTTCAGCAGACAAGTTTGCATAATTTATATTACACCATAATGGACAGTATGTTTTTATTATTACCCTTACACACATAGCCTGTAAGAGGTAAGGGGATGGTACAAATGTTGTCAAACCGGCACTAAATAGAAAACGTGGTATGACAAAACAGCAATGGCGTGACACAAGAATATGCAAAACATGTCTCCAAAATAATTTATTTTGCTATATCATTATCACCTTTACCAGTACCTTGTACTACCGGAGGAAAACAGCTTCGAGGAACAGCTGTATCAATATGGCTTTACATGTACATCAATTAGTACAGAGATGTATTTCATCTGTTATACACTATATAACCCTCCTTAAGTTCTAAAACAGCACCAGACCAATATTACTCATCATAAAAACAAATACATTTAATAACAATATATACACCCAGTTTATAAAAATATTTTCTGATTAAAAAGTCACCAAGCTATGTTGTTCCAACATTTACCTGAATATGTAATGATACTCTTTCCAATGTGTTCACAGGACTTTCATTAAATGATATTTGAGGTTCAAATGTATAAAAGTGAATTTAAAAAAAAAAACACAAAGAAAAACACTAGCAACACTACCAAACACAGTTCCACGCTATCAAGTTACACTTCTATCTCTGTTTCAGACTCAGAATCAAACTAAAAGCCTCCATTATCCTTGTACTGCAACACGCATGTAAACACAAGAAGCATCTCCTTCTGGAAGCACTTCCTGTCACAGATTTGTTTGTGTCCTTCGGCTTTTCCCAGTTAGGGGTCGCCACAGCACAACTCCGGTCCACTAATGATTGGTAGTTGATTTTTATGTGCCGAGTTACCAGCCCTGACGCACAACCTTCAACGAAGGTATGCCCATTCATGCATGTCTACACGCAGAAGACACTCTAGCTGAGAATCGAACCAGACAGTATCTTACTGTGAGGCGACAACGCTACCGCAGCACCACAATGTCAACAAATTCAAAGGAACTTTTAGAGCTCATTAACATGAATGCACATGCATATGACTACTTTTGTTTAAAAAAATAAATAAGCAAATGAATAGTTTAAGAAATACAATGAAGTAAAATATGCTTCAAACATCAGAAAGAAGGTAAAATAAATTTCATTTAGATAAAAGTCTTGCCAGTTTCTCTTTAATGTCATTAATATGCTGCAAAAATATCACACATATAAAGGCTAAACTTCTGCAAATGTAAAGAACTCATATTCACATGGCAGTTATCGAACACAACTATCAGAGACAATTTTCACACATGGGAAATCAGGTGTCACAGATATCAAATAATGTTATTTATTTACTTATTTGTTTTGTAGTTTCAGTAGGAGGGCTGGTCTCAAGATCCTTTTCAACTGGCTTCTCTACACAGCCTCTAGGAGAAATTACTGGAGTGTCAGTATACCGCAGGGAAAAAAAAAAATACATGAACGGCATAAGGCCGGATGCTTTTTCCTGTAGAGAATCAGTGCCAAAGCGATTTCTAAGTGTGTGCAGGCAATGCATCACTTTTTTGGATTGGTGTGAGAATGGAGTTGGTATAAATATATATATATATATATATATATATATATATATATATATATATATATATATATATATATATGGTCAGAAATGTGGGGGGCTTGGCCCCTCATCTGGGGAGTGCATGGGGGCTTGCCCCCCCTGCAGAAAATAAGAAAAAATAATTTTTTTACCCATCTTACATTCTGGTATTTATTTTTGTCCTTCTGACAAGCTGACATTTAGGAAGTTGTCATTTCATAGTAGAACCTTTCAAGCACAACCTGTGCCCATAAAGCACTAAGTTAAATGAAGCAGAATATATAGTTAGTTTACAAAGTTGATACAAAAGTATGCATAGACTCAAGCATAAAATTACAGACTGTTAGAGGTTAGGCCTGCACACAGTAATTAGATCACTTAATTAATACACATTAAAGCACACAAGACATCATACATCAGTTAGTGCTCAGACACTATTAGAAGAAATTCATCAGTGTTCTGGACAGGGATAGACCAGCCAAAACATCCATCCTCACGATATTCTTTGTAATCTTTCTATTATCAGCATTAGCCTGCTTTGCCAGATAAGGAACTGACTATCGAACATAAACAAAATAAAGGCAGTAGGAGACATGCAACTGTTATCAGAGCCACCCAGTAAGATGCAGCTCTAGGTTATCTAACGTTACTAAACCATTAATAAAATTTGTGCGTTTGTGAACATTGCAAAGACACATATTGCTTACATCTATATATGTGTGTGTGTGTGTGTGTGTGTGTGTGTGTGTGTGTGTGTGTGTGTGTGTGTGTGTGTGCATATATTTTATATATATATATATATATATATATATATATATATATATATATACATACAAAGTACTGAGCAAAGGTAGAAATTACAAAAAACAATCTAGCTTTACAGAGATGGGTGGTCCAGAAGAGGAACTCTCTCCAGATAAAATATTTCTAATGAAATCAGTTGAATCTTTAAGAGATAGTGGCTGTCATAAGGAGAAAATTAAACATTGATGACTACACTGACATTACAGTGCTCCCAGCACCCACCTACCATAACAGATGCATTAAGTGCTGTGCACTTCAATGGCACTGTCTGTCACAATCGTCACTCTCTAGAAATGTTCTACATACTACATTCTGAAGAGTACTGTGTGGGCATGTAGTTCTTGTATGTTTTACAAAAATAAAGGTACAAGAAGATGTTTTGGATAGATGGACTGAGACAGATTTCAGAAAGACAAACAAAAGAAGCACAAGGCGATAGATTCTATGTCTTCATAATGACTTTAAAGTATAATCTTTCCTTACACATTTATCGTTGTTCATTTGCAACCATATAGCAATAATTCATCTTGAAATTAGATACATGTGCTTTCCATCAAGAGATAAAAGTACATTCACATAACACTTTGCCTGAGGGGTCCTATTACGTTATTGAAACATTAAATGCCGAACAGCCAAATACTCGAAACGGCCATTTATCGAAGTGTGTTTTGTGGGGTCACAGTACAGTGGGAAATAGAATTTTTGCCCTTTCCCCACTGTAGTGCGACTTTGGAGTTGGTATATATAATCAGTGGGGTGTGTGTGTGTGGGGGGGTGCAGCCCCCACAACAAACAATTTGATGAATGGCCATTACGAGTATTTAGTCATTCGGCATTTAGTGTTTCGATAACGTGATATAGACCCACCTGAGGAAGCTGTATTCTAGTTTGCCTCTAGTAGTCACTTGAAATACTTTAAGAAAATTGGACTAAAGCCTTATTTAGCCAGTAAACAACACTGACATTATTCCAAAACAGCAGCATTTTGCAATGGCTGATGAAAAACAAAGATATAGTTTTCCTGCTAAATATTTTAAAGGATTAGGGAACACAAAGGAATGTGTAACTAGACCTATTATCAGCTTTAGTACATAGTACCTGCATCATTATATGACAGTATTTGACATACTATCAGTTATCTTAATGTTAGGTATTCAAGATTCCAAAGGAATTATCAGTGTGCAAAAAGGCTAAAGTATACCAAGCAAAAAAATTCACAAATTTTTAAAACTTCATGGTCAGATCTTGGTTTTGCTTATTGGGTTAAGTTATCACTATTAAAACCATCACACTGACACAATAGGGCAATATTGAACACCCTTTTATTTTACGTCACTATAGCTTCCAAGGACAGATTTCAAACAGACTATCCAGAATATTCTAAATTATTGTTTAATTTCTTGATTCTCAGCTAGAGCGTCTTCTGTGTGGAGACATGCGTGAATGGGTGTACCTTCATTGAAGGTTGTGCGTCAGGGCCGGGAAATCGGCACGTAAAAATTTACTGCCAATCATTTGCGGACCGGAATTCCACTGTGGCGACCCCTAACCGGGAAAAGCCGAAAGACACAACAACATTGTTTCATTTCTTTCTTGACTATTGATTATGCAGAACAACCTATAAGGTACTCTAGAAGTTATACTCTACATTCTGCAGTTTAAATAGAGGGAGTGGTATTTAAATAAGAACTTTACTTCAGTTCTCCAGATATTAAATTCACTTTTGTTTATGATGCTGTACAAATGGTAACACAATAATGTTTATTTAACAGTATCTGAACATCATGGCAGAAAACCACAATTTAAGTTAGGGGAGTTTACACATGTCAAATACTTTTTCAACTACCATCTTATTTATGGTCATCAAGCAAGGTTTGCTTCCCTCATGCAAAAATACAGTAAAACGTAGGATCAAAGAAAGATGTTTACTAAACTGAAAGCCAGGCAAAAAACTAGATGTGAACCTGCCAAGTTAAAAACTTAATGCCTCCTTCGGTCTATTTTTAGGTGCTGGTCCATTTCACATTTTATTCATCAGATCAAGCTCTGCAAAAGTGAACAAAATACTTAATTTCTCCATTATGCATATTTTTGCTCTAATTTCTGTTAGGATCACATAAGTCACAATGTTTGTTTCCTGGTTTGATGAGGCCATGTCTATGCCAGGCTTCTCAGTATACTTGTTAGAACCCCCACACACACACACACACACACACACACACACTAATAGGGTTTAACAGAATAGATCAGTGTCTGTTTAATTCAGACTAGCAGACAGCATCATTACTAAAATATTGTCATTGCTAATAATTCCCGATAAACAAACCATTTTCCCCTTCACAATATTCTTTTTTTGATGTAGAAGGTGGCAGCTAGAGTAATGTAAATATATGTTTGAAAATGGTGGTTTACAATATATTGAAGAGGTGAAAGACTTTTTACAGTGGTAGTGGTGTCATCTAAAAAGCTACTGTGTTCAAAGTCAACATGTCATAAACTTTAAAAAAGTGGTGGTTTGATCCAGTCTAAACATTCATTAAAAATCATTAAATCATCCCTTCACATTATAAATACATTACCCCCAAAATGTTAATATAAAAGCATATATTTAGCATAAACTGAATTATCATTTATTTAGAATTATTAACAATGACAATATTTTAGAAGACAAATGGGGGGGGGGGTCAGAGCCAAGATAGCCAACGGAAGGAACCTTAATTTCAGAGCTCTGTAAATGTATTTAGCCAAACAGGAATTCAGTCAACGATATTAATTAAAGTTTACAAAATCTTGTCAGTAATAATTTGTACTTCACTTGCAATAACTTTAGAAAATTATTTTTAAGAAATTCCTGCAAATTACCTAAGACATACTAGAAACAAGACGAGCAGCACCAAATACTCTCAAATGGATTCAGCATTGAAGAAGGAGATACAAATGTTAACTTCAACTCTAGAAAGATTATCTCTGAATAAACAGATAACTTCCAGCAAAACCTAGAAAATCTTCAAGAGAACAACCGGAAGCAGAAAGTAGTTTTCAAGGAACTCTTACAACAGCACCAGAGTAAAACCTCTGACATGGAAGTTGTACTAACTGATATGGATGGGAGGCTTAAAAAAGATGAGCAACAGACTGACCTACTGCTTAAACAAAACACCTGGTTAAAAAATAAACTTGATCTCGAGACCTGAGAAAGAAGGTGCGATATAAGAATGTTCGGTCTCCCAGAGAAAACAGAAAGAAACAACATTATTACCTTTTTGAACTCCTAGATTCCTGAAATACTGGGCTTATAAGACGGGCATTTATATGGAATTGAAAGAGCCCATAGAGCACTAGGTAAGCCAGCTTCAACTTCTTCTTCTACAGCACCAAGGTCAATTATTATAAAATTCCTCTTTTATATAGATAGAGACCTTATACTAAAAACAGCTTGGCAAAAAAGCTCCATTAAAATATAACCAAAGCTTTATTAGATTTGACAATAATTATTCCGCAAGAGTACTGGAAATGAGGAAAAAATGTTGGCCTTTTGTAAAGCTGATAAAATAAAATAATATCAAAACACAAATCTTGTATCCTGCAAGAAAAAATGCAACTGTGTAATGGAGCGAGAACATTTAATAGTCTTGAAGAGGCATCTGGGTATACCAAAAACAACTTAATCGCTATCCCTGAGGACATGGAAGTCTCCTCTTCATTAAAGAGATCATCTGAGAAAACCTTTTGGACAGACTCAAAGAAAAAGAAGACAAAAACTGACACTTCATCCACATCTAGTAGTATTCTACTGATAGGCAAAACCTTTTCTTTGTCTTTGACTTACAAAGTTTTTCACAGATGTCATGCAGCTACACACACCATGCAAACTCTCACACTAAGTCACTATTTTTAACATTTAAAGAGAGTGAATAAGCTATTACAAGCTATAATAGTAGTTTAAAATATAATAGTTATGTAACTCATCACAAGTTACTTATCCTGCTTCCTTTTTACTTCATATTTGTTACTAGGACTGCCTGGCATTCTTGCAGCACGATTACTGATTTATTATTTCAGTGTCTCAAAAAGTAATTTTCTGAATAATATGTATTATTTAGCACACTAAATGTATTACAAACACAATATTTATTAATTTAGCTATCAAAAAACAGTTTATTAATGCTTTTCTGGGCAAAAATGATAACTACAGTTTGCTATTGTTGTCTATGTGATTTGCCATTTACTAACATACAGAAAATGGCTGTGAATATGCATCTATATCATGTTGTCGAAAGACTAAAATGTTGAACGGCAATATGATCGTAAATGCCATACATCTAAACTCTTGTGGGTGGCTGCGCCCCCCACACCCCTGTAAATTATATATACCAACTCCGAGATCACACTACAGTAACTAAAGGGCAAATTTCCTCATCCTCACTGTACCACGATCCCACAACAACATTCTCGATGTACGACATTTACGATATTATTGCCGTTTGACATTTTCAAAATTCGATAATGTGAAGTAGACCCGTGAATATTTATGACTTTTTTAAAGTTTTCTCAAGTTTACAGCTTCACATCACTTTAGAATGTTGTTACAAACAATTTTCACTTAAACTGAATCTTTTACTTACCATGAGGGGTCTCAAGACTTGTTTTAAACTGTGCAGTAGTCACCGTTATGAAAATAATCTCCTGGTCATTCCCTTTTAATGTAACACAAGGAAAATGAGGGGAATGCTTTCAGAGTGATACACCAGTCTCTGTTACCTTAATCTTTACTTGTGACTACCCAGAACAGCAGAAAATTATTAGATTGATTTATTAAAGTTAAATAAAAGGTTGTTAACTAATAATTAACAATGATTTGAAGGTAGTTTTATGGTTTTAATTTGAATAGCTTGTTTATTGTTGGAGGGAGGGGGAAAACAAAACTTGTGTATAAGACATCTACTGTATTGCACTGATACTAATTGCACTAGCAGTTTCTTCTTTTAGTTAGGTATTACTGCAAGCTATTTTACTGTTGTGCTTAAATTATACAGTGCTCTTCTTCATCTAAATAAGTAGATCTGTGTAAATTTATACTTGTAAGCAAGTATGCATTAGGAGTTTAAATGATTTTACCAAAAAAATGTACGTTGCAGTGCTGACAATGATTGGAAATATATGTTTGTATCATACCTCTCAACCTGGAAACATCAAAAATCTGGACAAGGGCCATGAAAAATAGGTACAAATCTGTATGCTCATTAACATCTAATTTGCATACATAATTATGTAAACCCACCCACTCCGATGGAATTGTGGGATACCAACTTTCAAATACAAACTGAAGAACAGACAACCAAAATATAGCATCAAAGTCCCCCTACAGCCATTCCAATGTCCCATTACCTGGCTATTTCACCCCATTTATCATAAATACTAATGTGTGCATACTGCTTTAATTCTACAAAGATTATATGGATTTTATTTTTACATTTTGAGGCACATCAATGCACAAACACTAACAGGCATCTGATAAACAAAGCAATATTGGCTCACAATGAAAATAGACTTGGCATTAAAACTTCTCTGCCCTTGAAACTTACATTCATTGAAACAACATTGAAACCTGCACCACATCTAAAGAAAATACATCTGGCCAGTGGTGGATAAAGATTACCTTTGGGCTGTTTTCAAATCATTGGCCTCTTGCACACAAAACATACATGTGTTCTTTTCTTTGATACACCTTCCTGACTTTATTAAGTTATATTTGACCTTGTATAATAAAGCACACTTGTTAGACAGAGGACATTTTAAATTTATTGTTTGAATGAACATTTTTCCAGTAGGCTGTACTGTAGGCAATGAAAGAAAATGCATGAACCAATAATTACAAAACTGCCCAATTCAGAACATTTCCATCATAAAAGTCTACTTCGACACCCAAACTATAAACAGAATGACAGTAGTGTAAGCCATAGGCATCTTGCACAGCTTCTAGCATTTATTTTCAATTTCATTTTTTTTTTTTAGGGGGGGCAAAAGGTCAAAAACCAGGGACACATTTTAAACATTGCTTGTATAATTCTGGAAAGTTGCTAGAATCAAATGTTGTGTTACCACCATGCATGTTACTGGCAAGTCTTGAACCCAGAACACTATACACTACAGTCAGTGCAACATACCACTATGCTAAATCAGCAGTTTAAACAATAGTAAAACTGAGCCAATAATGGGGGAATAGTAAATATAACTGACTAAGTTCTCCCTCACCATAAAACCTGGACAAACAACAAAGCCAATAATGGGGGAATACAAATTCTGTTGTCACCATAGCTCTCAACTCTTAGCACACAAAAATCTGACAAAGCTGAGAAATAGTGGTGGCTAGGGACTTTAGGCTCTTTTTACCCTGTACCAATGGTACAGGGTTTGAGCCTAAATATCTCTAGCCACCAGGTGTATTACATTGGGTGCATTTTCACACACACACACACACACACACACACACACACACACATACATACATACACACACTTGGACTTGCTGTATATAAATCTGCATTTTTGTTCATAAAGCCTTCACATTCCATGTCTGAGCATTTCAAATATTTACCACATTTTACTAGGTTGGATGCAACACAGTGGCACAGAGCTAACTCAGGCTCAATTATCCTAGGTGTAGTTTTTATCACACTTGACAGGAACTACATTATCTAAAGCATACCTTTCAGCTTTCACATTGCTGACAGTAGCACTTTCAGTGTTTGTGGCATAGAACATAGCAGGTTACCCATTACCACTACTTATAACAAATTAAAACATTACTTCCTGCTTTTTTGTATCACAAATGATATATTTCTTACTACATCTTTAGCCTTAGAAGCAGACAAATCAGTTTTAAATATTGTAACATGAACTAATGAGAGTTGTACTAAAGATACTGACTTATTAGACTTTTTGTGATAGAGGTGCATTTCCCATTTTCTTATTACTAGGTAAAGCTCTTTTATACCTCTGTACTTCAAAACGTTCCAACATTTTTTGCTTTACTGTTGATATCTAACACAGACAGAGTTTAAAAGTATATTTTAAATCATGCACCTGAAATGCATCTCAGAGTTTACTAGGCTTTCCACATTAAAACTCCAGTTATAAAATATTGGTTGCACTTTGGGAGTTATATCTGCCCTAACCACACTCTTTCTTATTTATCATAGCCCATCTAATCAGTTCTTAAAAGTCCATATGTGCTTTTACTGCCTTTCCCCTCAGCTGGGATAAACATTTTTTCCCAGTCTCTTCAGCTCCATTTCTCTGTGGTGGCATCGAATTCAAAAACTGTCAAATAAATATAAGTTCATCGTCTCTAGTTAGTTTCTTCACAGACAGCAAAATCCTAGTTTTGGCAGCTCCACTGCCTGAGCTGGTGGCAGTTCAAGTGATTGTAAAAGATCCCACACCACTTATCGAAAAAAGAATAAGTCAACTTCCCCCATGCTCTCTGACTAAATCTCCTTAGATAGTACGAGGACCATCTCAGGTTAATCCTAAAAAGAGGTTGTTGCCCTAGTGGGTCTAACCCAGCTAACACAATTATAACCTAAATAAATAATACATTAGTGAACACAAGTAGTAACAGTCTCAATTTTGAGCTACAGATTTAAGGATAAAGAAAATATAATGAGGGAAAATGACCCAGATTAGGGACACTTTTTAAATTATGGTACTGCTAGCTTAGAACTTCTGAAAACATTTTCTAATTTTAGGACAGGTGGAGCAAAAATTGAGAACAATGTAGGAGCATTCCTGCAAAATCTCACCAATTGAGAGGAATAGCATTGATTACCTAATTCCATATGGCAGCAGATTAAACAGGAATGGCAGCAAAGCCACAAAGCAGCTCAGGCAGGCAGCAGATTTAACCATATGGCAGCATAGTCCCAGCAAATCCCTGTCTCTCACAGGCAACATATTAAAAATGAACGGGAGCAAAGCAGCTTGATTTAAGTCCATCTCGCAAGTATTTCTGTCTGAAATGGTGGCAAAGCAGCTTTTCAAATTCTCGGCAGCAGCAACTGCTCGCAGCCAGCTGGAAATGATGACGTGAGCTCAAGAAGCTCAATTCCGACTGGCTGGTAGTGCTGACGAAGCTGATGTCATCGTGCACGTGATGATGTCAGCTCCAACAGCACGACAATTAAAAAAAATAAAAAAACAAAAGCAAAGAAATTGGAAATGAAGGGGTACCACTCGGGAATCATGGCACCCCTTTATATGGACCCCAAAACTCTGTAAAAACCGAGTAATTCGGGATGGTTGCTAGGTCTGGTTTGTATGAATGTTATCCTGCAGGACTGCTCTGCGAGTATAACTTTAATATTAGCTACTACAGCTTATATGATTTAAACACTTATTATAAAGTTATATTTATATATGTCTTAACATTTATTTCATATTATCATACACCATTGCCCTATTAATTCTAAGCAATTAACAACTCATATAAATCATCACAAAGGATCTTTTAACAAATACTTAGGGTAGTTCTTATCTATTTGAATTATGTATGTTCCTAAGAAGATATAATTTAAGAGTTATGATTTGTATTTCTTTTATAGAGACCTAACTTTAGCAAATGATTTGTATGTATATATATATATATATATATATATATATATATATATATATATATATATGTGCATACATGTATGTATGCATATGTTTGTGTATGTATGTGTGTATGTATACATATGTTTATGAGTACATATGTGTATCTATATGTATATGTGTGTGTGTGTGTGTGTGTGTGTGTGTGTGTGTGTGTGTGTGTGTGTGTGTGTGTGTGTGTGTGTGTATGTGTATGTATGTGTATGTATGTGTGTATGTGTATGTATAAGGACACACATGTATATATATAAATAATCTAGAAGTTGCACATTATTACATTTGGTTCATATTTAATTATTAAGTTGATTGTAAAGCTAATTGCTGCACAAAATAATCTCATTTGAGTTATTTATGTCTCAATAATAGTACTTGTTAGAGCTGTTAACTACTGTCATGAAGTCTAGAGAAAAACAGCCTGACAGATGGTGTTCTGTCTCTCAAACTGGAAATCTTAAGAATTCCATTTTTGTTGTTGGGAATTTTTTTGTTATATTACTGCTTGTTTTTCAGTAATTCTTCTGTTTCTTCAACTTTCTGGCCTGAAAATAAAGTATTTTACATATTAGGTATTGTCATCTTACAAACAAATCTGTCATACATTTTTACACATACCTAGGTATACTGGGAAATAGAAAGATTTGTCTAAATAGAAATTCGATAATTTCTTATTTTAACTATTTCTACATTTACTTGTCCTTATCCTTAGTTTTTTAAAATGTAAATGGACTCAATAATCCAAGGAAAAGATCTAGTTTATTAAGGTATTTAAACATAAACCCCAAATAGTATTCCTGCAAGAAACTCATGTTAAATTCGCTGAAAAGAATGTCTGGAACCCCCACAAATACACAACACTAGCCATTCTTCATATAAAGCTAAAAAGAGAGGTGTTGTGATTCTCTGGAAAAGAAGTGTTATTCACCCTCAAATTTTATATAGATGTGAGGATCCTGAGGGACTATTAACCATCATCATTATTAAGCTTAATAACAGAATTTGGTCACTAGTCAGTCTATACTGGTTTCCAGGATTAGGTGTGTCAACAGCAAGACGTCATCTAGATTTTATTACAAATACTTATAAAGGTAATCTTATACTGGGGGGACTTCAATTGTATTTTAGATAATCTTGACACTACTAACAATAGAGTACTAAGGCCAACATCCACAGCAAAGCTATTTAAGAAATGGATTGATTCCCTTAATTTATATGATACTTTTAACTCTAAACATAATCAGTCTCTGAAATTTTCTCATGTTGCTAACAGGTTCAAAACCCAAACTAGGATTAATAGAATATTAGTCTCTAATGATTTAAAGCTAAAACTTTCATTTTTCTCTATAATTCCGTGCCCAATTTCTGATCATGGTTATCTCAAACTTGTAATACAGCTAGATTTTGCTAAATTAATTTCTATACATAGAATCCCTGCATATATCACCAAAATTAAAGATTTTATACCTTGGTTATTAGCAGAATTAAAATACTTTCAAGAAGTAAACACTAGTTCTGATACTAATGTAATAATGATATGGGATGCTTTAAAGGCCTTTATTTATGATAGTACTGTCACCTGGTGCAAGAATAAACTAAAGGAATGGGAATCTGAGATGCAATGTCTACAACTCCAAATTTCAACTCTTAAATCAAAATCAACAGACTTATCACCATTTGATAAAAAAGAATTAGATGAACTGAATAAAAAGTACTCAAATATTTTGACACATAGAACAAATTTAGCACTAGAGAAGATGACATTAAATTCATATGTATCAACTCCAAAGCACATGCATAATTTGGCAGTTAGAGCTAAGATTCACTCTAAATCAAATAATATCATAAAAAATAATACATGACTCTTCCAATAAGGCAGTATCTGATAGGAGATATATTAGATGCTTTCAGATTTCATTACATTAATCATTATAATTCTGATAATTTAAGTTGTAATAACCTAGATAAGGAGTTGGCTACAATAAAATTAGACAGAATCCCTGATGAACTTAAAGGGAACTTGGAAAAACAACTCTAAATTAAATAAAATATAAAATTAAATGTTTTAAATCTAATAAGGCCTATGGTATAGATGGTATTATAATAGAAATGTACAAATTATTTTCCCCAGCTACTATTTCTCTTCTTCATAAAGGTTTAACAGTAGTACAGTCTGAAAACCTGATACCACCATCCTGGAAGTATTCCTTAATCACCCCCTTTCTCAAAACTAATAAACAGCCACAATTTTGTAAATCTTATAGGACGATTTCCCTGTTAAATAATAATTTTAAAATCTTTATGCCCATACTTGTTGATAGAGTGAAGGTCCTGCTTTTGAAAATGATAAATTATGATCAAACAGGTTTTATACATAAAAGACACACACACAATAATATTAAAAGAATACTAACAGTTACTGAATATCTAAATAGAGAGGGTGAACAAGCCCTTTTAGTCAGCTTAGACATAGAAAAAGCTTTTGACTCTATCAACTGGGGTTATCTTTTTGGAATATTAAACACATTAGCATTTCCACCATGATTCATTTCGATGATAAATGAAGATTGGCAACAAACTGAGTTGCCCCGGACATCTTCATGGAGGGGTTAGGTTGTTATTAGGGGGGAGTTAAGTGGGTTGGGGAGGTGAAAAGGTTAAGTGGAGGCAGGGATGGTTGGGAGGAAATGAGATAGGGATAGGGAGGGGCTTAAGAGGTTTGATCTAGTGTAGCAGGATTAGGCAAGCACAATTTGGCGTGAACTTGCTACAGCAGGCTCTCGTCCATAATGACCTGAAGGGAAGAGTGGTCTTGTAGGCCTTAGAGTGGTGGGGTATGGAGGAGGTGAGTGAGGCTCAATTCCAGATGTTGGTGGTAATGATAACTTGATTCAGTCCAGTCCAGTCCAGTCATGGGAGGGTGGGGGTTTTGCTGTGTCTTCAGTTGTGCTGTTTATATTAAAAAAAAAAAAAGTTTGATTTCGGTATTTGTTTGCTGATGGTGTTCTCAGCTCATTGGGGGTAGCGTGTTGTGGGTTTTCTAGATGGTTGTGGCTGCAGTGGGCTCTCTGGAGTCCTGGATGATGGGCAGTGCTGTTTCTCGGACTTATGATATGAGGGACTCACTCAGCAGGCAAGTAGGTTTTTCTAGTCTGGTTGTGCAGGTGGAGCAGGGGTTTTATTGCCATTAGGAGGGTTGTATCCTCTAGTTGGGTGGAGCTCCATTTAAAAAAGTGAGAAACTTGAGTTTCATTGGGCAGTGGAATGGGTACTTTGGTAGCTGTATTACGGGAGGGAGCTTTGTGGTAGAACAATATCATAAAGATATACCAAAAAAAAAAAAAAATATATATATATATATATATATATATATATATATATATATATATATATATATATATATATATATATATCTATATAGTAAGTCGGCTGGATAATAGAGGCTTGATACGGCAGTATGCGCCCAGTATACAGCGTGCCACTCGTTTTCTGACTTGTTTTTTAACTAAAACAAAAAGGGTAGTTATTGCTGGTGATAGGGTTTCCATACAATTCCCTGTGTTGTGGGCTTTGTTCCCCAGTATACAGTGTGAGTTTTGTTTTTTCACACTCCTTGCCCAGCAAAGTCATCATTGGTGGTGAAAGGGCTCTGTATTGTGTGGCTCCATTAAAGCCGCAAGTAGTTTTCGTGGGCTGGGATATTTTGCGTTCCTAGATGCCCCTGCGCATGCATAGTGCAAGAAGTCTTCTTTAGTTTTTTTTTTTTTTTTTTTTTTAGTTCCGTAGTCTGTAAAGACACTGGTTAATACGTCCATACAGACACAGAGTAATTGTGTGGGCTAGACACTGAACTTGTCAGCAGATGATACGACAAGCTGAGATCTTTCTGTTCATTACAGAGTAACGGTCCATTCATTGATATTGGAAAGACCTGGACTTAGGGTGCGTATTTTTAAACTATGAAAGAAAGGATTCTCATTTGCACAGGAATGGAATGAAGGAGGTTTGCCAATTATGGCTGTGGTAGATTTAAAAAAAAATAAAAAATTCTTCATTTGCGTGCAACAACCCTGCCAGGCACTGTAGTGCTGAAAGAACTGTTCACGGCTTAGACATAGCTGCAGGTAATTCTCGATGAACATGCGCAGTAACAACCCAGGCCGTTAACTGTGCGGGGGGGTTGGGGTTTAATGGATGAGTCGGTAGTTCAGGGGAGGTAAGTCTGAAGAAGTGGTCAGTTACAGATCATGAAAGCACTTACTCTGTGTATTATACAACGTTGGTTTCAACTATATACTCTTCAGCTGTGGTCTGCTCGATTTTTTTTTTATTATATTTGTGAGGTACCCATTATTCCTGATTATGATAGAAGGGCTTGTGTGGGCTGCAGCCAGTTTTATTTTAACACACCAGGCATGTTATGAAGGGGCGGGGTCATTTCATGTAGGTATTGGTACCTCCTACAAGAGATGTAGGAAATGGAAGTGGCTTGGTTTCTACAGCTATATTTAAAAAAATAAAATAAAAAGTTTCCCCTGCCAATACATGAGGCTAAGCAATTCTGCCTGTGGTACTTGGTTGTCAGGATATTTAGAAATACATAAAATTCATGACAACATAAATAAAACATGAACAATAATTAATTTCCCGCATTAGACAGAAGTCAAATATCAACACAGTGTATTTGCCACTGTGTAAGCTTTAAGCTTGTGAAATCTTTTAATATTTCGTAGGTAGCATGGTTTTGAAATTAGTTTTCAGTTTGTTGATTGTTGAGGGTGCTTTTTGGTTTTGAATTTGTGCTTGACTGTGGTGGACACTGAATGTTTTGCCCATTTGAAAAACCACAAATTTATTTCGCGGGCTTTAGGCTCAGAGTATGGAGTTGGCTTGAGGTAGTGTGGTAGGCTGCACGGGTTGGGTTGTGTGGACATGGGGCTGCTTAAAATGTCATTGCAAGCTGTCACTGTATATCCATCATACCTCTCAACTGTACAGGTTATTTTACAGGATGTTCAGATTCTGCCTCATATTTGGTGTGTTCCTCCTAAAGCAGGTGCTTTCTGGCAAATAGGGTTGAAGTTAGTGAATAATGACAAACATTTGAGTTTGAGACTCCACATCCTTCAGAGGATTCATGCTAACGCAAAGCCCATTATTCGGTCAATTTGCTAAGTTGCTAGGTGAAATGTTTAAAATCTGTTCCTATTTGTCCCCACATCATTTTAGGCTTTGTTCAGATTTTTTTTTTTTTCTCAAAAAATTTTTTATTAATTATATGAATAGCAAGACAATTAAAAGATTATACATAACAAGAAGGCATAAATGAACATATAATAATTCATCTAGTGATAACAACCTTCATGAGATTTTGATAAGTTATTTAGAAATAAAACATACACCATATGTACACTATATACAAGTTAGGCAACCTGAGAGAAAAAAAAAAAAAAAAAAAAAATATTTAACATTAACTATTTAATATGTTTAGAACCTTTTCTAACACAACCTTTCTAATAGCTTTTTTTTTTGGACTTCCACCTAAGTATCTTTGAGCATCAATAAATTTAAAAGCCATTTTCTGGAAAGTAACCCATTTTAATTTAGAACGATCAATCCAATTTTGTATTATATAAAGTTTTAGTAATGAGCAAATAAAAATGATAACATGAATATGGCTTTGTTCAGATTTGGTTCTAAGAGGTTGAGAGGTATGATATCCACTCTGGCATTTTTCGGAAAGTCAGTTTATTCATTTTAGAAGAATTCTGTAGTCAGCTTCATACACGTTGTTGCAAGACTACCTGGGTAGTGGATATTGATAGGTCTTCTGATGTGTGGGGTTTAGTTGTAATGTACTCGACTGGTAGTTAAAATTATCATTTGTATTTGATAAGAGTCATTGGAGGCATAGCTTCACTGGCTGCTTTGTCATATATGTGAGTGGCGGTGGTACATTCCTTCCTGCGTTGACAGGATAGGTCATCCTTGAAGATGTCTTGGAATGTGTGCTATGTAGTTTGGATGATTTATGGGTTTTTTTTTGTTTTGTTTTTCTTTCTTGCAGATGGGGTCTTGGAACACTGCAGCTGTAATTTGGATTAGGTGGGTATAAGGTGGAGCTTTCTGTTTACATATTGGAGGGCTTACTTTTCTCCTTTCCTTTGTAGATGATGGTGCCAACTAACAGTTGTGGCGATACACAGTAAATTCACAGATGATGGAAGCAGTGGCGAGCGAGGAGGTTACACATGGGGAGCACATGTGGTCAACAGTTACTGACAGAAGTAAGTGTTTTTTAAGTGGGTGAGTTTTTGGTAGAGGATTTACACTGCTAGTAAGAGAAGGACAGGCATTTGATTTTTGATCTCAGGGTTAATTGATTGTACAATTTGTGCTGTTAACTGTTCAGTATGCTAGATTAAGGATGAAAGCTGTCCCTGTTTTGGGCATTTACAGTCAATGGTAAAACGGAGCAACAGCCACAGCCTTAGGCAAGAGTTGGGGTTCTGTAGTGGACTTGATGAGGTTACAGGTAATACATTTTGTTTAGTGCTCATTTAGGCATGTTAATGAGGATGGAGTTCAGGTAGTTGGAGGGGAGTCATAGCACTCTTAATATCATAAAAAGTTATTAGGCTACTGGCTCGGGGACGGTTATAAGTAGGCTCTTTTCTTCAGGTAGCACTTATCACTCCTGTTCAAGGGGATATGAGTTATAGTATTAAAAAAAAATGGTGCTGGTGCCATATTTTGGTGCAGAGTTTGGCAAACACCTGAAGGGTGGCAGTGGTCCTTGTCAGTGCCTCCATGTTAAGTAATTATTGGTATGTGTGCACATAGAATTTACTGTTGTCTTTTCTTTGCAGATTGGTGAAGTGTGGATTGCAGAAGAGTCAAAGGCATCATGCGGTGGCTTGAAAGGGGATTTGAAAGGTGATGTTTTGATAGAATGGATGTTGCCACTGGAATGGAGTATAAGGAGGGTCTGAGTAATCACCTTAGTAAGGCATGTTAGAGCTCTGTGTTTGATTAGTGGGAGCTGATTATTGCATTGGTATAGGTGCAAGCAAGGAAGAGGTAGGTAGGGGGCCAAAGGGAAAACTAGGGGATGGTTTATGGGGAGTGTGGGGATCCCACGGGATGAGTAAAGTCACATTATTCAAAGGAGCACAGGAACTTATTCAGCTACAGCCATATAGCTTTTGCAAGTCAGTGAAGTTCAATCCTTGTTTTTCGGGAGCCTTGGGATGGTTGTATTCACTAAGCCAGTTGTTTGAAGCATATGTGGGGGAAGGGTCAATGAGGTGTTGGACAGGATGCTGGAGTTTGTTTCTCATGGGTGATATCTTTTGGGGGACAAAATTGTCTCTTAAGTAGTTAGTATTAATGTTACATACCAGGTTAAGGTTTACAGAATAGCACAAGGAGCATTTCACGTAGGGTTTGGGTGAATTAGTAGATAGGGTTTTATGAAGCGTGGTAGGTAAGGTGGCTGTGTTGGGGTAGTTGTAGGAAATGGGTGTGTTGTTATGGGGGAGTTAGAAGGTTTATAGGAAGCTTGGTTCAGGATAAGGCAGATGTAAGACAGGTCTTAATTACCTTCTACTGGTATAAGTAACATAAAGAAAGAGAGCTTTCAAGGGGAGAGGCCAGGGACAAACAGGGATTAAAGTGGTTTGGTAATGAGTCATTTGGGGTTGGCAAGACCAACAGACGTCTCCGTGAATGGATAAGAGACCATTTATATTGAATTAGTAAAAGATTAGAGTACAGTGCACTTGCTAAACATGTAGCATAGGAAGGGGATCAGCATAAATTTGCCTTTCAGGTATTGGAGGTTACCAGGACTGATATGAGATTAGGTGATATTATTTATAACACTGAACGCAATGAAACTAGATGGATTCTTAGACTCAGAGCGCATAAAGGTCTAAATGATGTAGTTCCCCTGAAACCAGAATTAAAGAACAGGGGTTTGAGGAAGTAATTTTATATAATATTTATACTACATTAGTTAACATAATATATAAAAAATATTTAGATTTTCAGGTCATTTAGACTGTTGTAGAATTTTTAACAGTTTTTATGTATCTTGGTTATACATATTTTTTTATGAAGGATGATTTTTACTGTGGTTGTCTTTTTAAATAGCTCTCTTCCTGAGCACATTTACTACTGTTTTACATATCACATGACTAATTATTGTTAATTGATGGAGTATTTAAACCTATGTTTTTTTTGGTCTTTTTGTGATCTGAAGAAGCAATTGTTTGAATTGTGAAAGCGCTCATCTTTTTTGTTAAACTTTTTGACTACATTGGATCTGGAAATTCGTCTTATCAGCCGTGGAGCTGCACTGTGCTTGTTTTTTTACCTGTTGACTGCTTGGTTTTGTGCAGCTAACCATTGTGAGGTATTTATATTTTCTTGACTTGTTGCTGTTTTGTACCTCACAAGGACTTGGCTGAAGGAAATGTTACTGTGAATACATTACCTGTGAGACCTACGGGTGAGAGACTCATTAATTTTATGTGCTTGGACAATAATCCTTTATTGGATACTGATTTACAAACAGATGTTCCTTCTGAAAATGAGACTCAAGGTGAAAAAATGAAGGTTTGGAGTATAATGAAGCAAATGGAGAATGATCTTTACCAACTGAAGAGACTCCAGTGTCAAAGACTTCATTTTGAAGCATGCATATCACTGAAGGTAATACCAAGAGGGTTACAGGTATTTAATATGCCCACCTATGGTGACACTTATGCTGAGCTGCTTGCAAAATGGCAGCAGATTAATTTAGACACCAGTTTCAGATATATACAGCTTCTGATATACTTTTTTACACCCATTGAGCATTCCTTGGTTAACAAAATACAATTAGCACAGACTGAGTTATGCAAAGAGGCTGGTGATGTTTTTGCTGATGTACGTTGCAGTGAACTTATTGATCGAGTATCTGCTTATGAACAGCATTTACTTACAACTAAAAAGAAAAAACTTCAGCGTGACATCAGTGATTTCAGTAACAATTGGGTTTTTACTTGGCCCAGAGAACCAGTTGTGATGCGTAACACACAGAGGGTGAATGAGTTGAATGAGAATCTTGTTACCACAGCTACACCTACAATGAAACATCAGAAGGAAATCTTGCCTTCTATTCAGAGTGCTCCAACACATTCTGTGTATAGTACGCCGCTTGTGGATGAGGCTCTTGCCATTCCATCACAGCAACCTGTAGATAGAGCTTGAGAATTGGAGCCTGTTGTTATAAGTAAAGCAGGCTCTGTGGTAAATGAATAAGTTTTTTCCGGTCTACCTTTCCCTTTCAAGAGGCACAGGGCGAAGTCGGTCTAGAGTACTTCAAAGGGAAATAGGGTGAAAAGGAAGCAACATTTCCAAGACAGCAATTATACTCTGAAAAGGATGTGGAACATGAACAATGCAACTTAGTATGGAACATTTCGGATCGAATACTTACGAGCCTTGAATTTAAGGTACTGAACAGAGGTTTGTCATTCATTCTTGCCCAAATGGCTGATTTACCTGAAACTTTATTAGACTTTAGATTGTTTATACATAATTTGTCTTTGAAAGTCATTTTAAAAGATCAAGAATTTAGTGATGCTACTTGTCTTTTTAAAAAGCCTAGTGCTTTTATACCTGCAACTAATCCTGCTTTTGAAATTTTTCTCAAATTGTGCGAAGAAGATGTCTATAACTATTTTTTTGGTAACAGAAAATGTAATAAGTTTGTGAATCTATCTACTGATAAAAAATTGGCTCTCAATGATTTATATAATGATAATACTATAGTTATTCACCCAGCCGATAAAGGTGAGTCAATAGTTATTATGAATAGGGCCTACTATTTTGATACTATCAGGGATATGTTGAGTGATTCTAACACTTATAAGAAAATTGATGTGGTTGCAATAGAAGCAATGAAATCAAGAGTGCAGACAGCACTTATGGAAACACTGCAGATGGGTATCATTTTCAAGGAAATGTTTCAGTATTCTATTATTGAACAACCACTGGTTCCATATTTACATGGGTTACCTAAAGTACACAAGGACCCACAAACCCCTAAATTTAGACCTATTGTTTCGGGCACTGGCTGGTTAACAGAATCTTTTTCCATCTATATTGAAAAACAATTGAGACCTATACTGGACAAATATGACAGTATTAAAAGACAGTAAATCATTTCTTGAACAGCTTTATATGTATTTGAATTCTACAGAATTTTGTGATTTTGATTTTTTTGTTACCATGGATGTTGTATCTCTATTCACCATGATTCCCAATTCGGCAGGGATAGAAATGATGAAAGCATTTGTTTTAAGAAATAGTGAATACAGTGTACAACACCTTGACCTTATATGCTTTTTACTGGAAATGACTCTAGAACACAATGTGTTTATTTTTGAGCACCATTAGTATTTGCAATTGGCTGGCGTAGCTATGGGCACTCCTTGTGCCCATAGCTACGCCAACCTTGTAATGGCAGAATGGGAATCTCAATATATTAAATGCCTAATAGGGAAGAATACAGCATTAGTTCGCCGTTTTGTAGACAATCTTTTTCTTTTATGGAAAGGAACTGAGGCAGAACTTTTACAGTTCTTTGATTATGTGAACATAAGAGTCAGTTTCCTGAAGTTTACTTTTGAATACTCTTCTGAGTTTTCACATTATTTGGATGTACAAATACAGTGGGATAAAGAAGATGGCAGTATTTCCACAAATGTTTATAGGAAAGAATGTTATGTACCTTCTTACCTGCACAGAGAAAGTATGCATCCGGGACATATATTCCCCAATGTTATGAAGGGACAAATGTTACATGCTTCAAGATTAACAGTTAATGATACAGATTTTGAAGAGAGCTTGGTTAAACTCATTAAAGGTTTTGAACATAGGGGTTATGATAGCACTGAGGTTCATAAAACGAGTGAAGTAATTATGAAGGAGAGGAAGAATCTTGGTAAACCTTATTTTTCCTCACCCCAGAGAAGAAATGTTTCAAACCACAGATCTAGAGACAGAAAATGTTGTTTTAATTTAACATATAGTAGTGAAGTCAATGTTTTTAAGAATATAGTTAGTAAACATTGGCATGTTTTACAAACTGATGAAAATACAGCTGGAAGTCTTGGAACTAAGCCCTCTTTTGTTTATAGGAATAAAAAATCTTTAAGAAGACAGTTATGTTACCCTAAACATGGAGGGCAAGATGTGAACCATATACTGACAGGCACTAAGTGATGTAGTGCTTGTAATTTCTCTACTAGTATAAATGAAGATCCGAGCTTTATACATCCTGACTCTGGACATAAGTTCATGCTTAATGTTAAAGCAGATTGTAACACCAAAAATCTAGTATATTTAGCTAAGTGTATGACATGTAGAAAATGTTATGTTGGCAAGACCAACAGATGTCTCCGTGAACGGATAAGAGACTATTTATATTGTATTAGTAAAAGATTAGAGTACAGTGCACTTGCTAAACATGTAGCACAGGAAGGGGAGCAGCATAAATTTGCCTTTCAGGTATTGGAGGTTACCAGGACTAATATGAGATTAGGTGATATTATTTATAACACTGAATGCAATGAAACTAGATGGATTCTTAGACTCAGAGTGCATAAAGGCTCTGGTCTAAATGATGTAGTTCCCCTGAAACTAGAATTAAAGAACACGTGTTTGAGGAAGTAATTTTATATAATATTTATACTACATTAGTTAACATAATATATAAAAAATCTAGATTTTCAGGTCATTTAGAGTGTTGTAGAATTTTTAACAGTTTTTATGTATCTTGGTTATACATATGTTTTCTTTTTTTTTTATGAAAGATGTTTCTTACTGTGGTTGTCTTTTTAAATAGCTCTCTTCCTGAGCACATTTGCTACTGTTTTACATATCACATGACTAATTATTGTTAATTGGTGTATTTAAACCTATGTTTTTTTGGTCTTTTTGTGATCTGAAGAAGCAATTGTTTGAATTGTGAAAGCGCTCATCTTTTTTATTAAACTTTTTGACTACATTGGATCTGGAATTTCGTCTTTTATCAGCCGTGGAACTATGTTTGCAGATGACATTGTGATCTGTAATGAGAGTAGGGAACAGGTGGAGGAGACCCTGGAGAGATGGAGATATGCTCTAGAGAGAAGAGGAATAAAGGTCAGCAGGACTAAGACAGAATATATGTGTGTGAATGAGAGGGAGGATAGAGGAATGGTGAGGATGCAAGGAGTAGAGGTGGTGAAGGTGGATGAGTTTAAATACTTGGGGTCAATAGTTCAGAGTAAAGGTGAGTGTGGAAGAGAGGTGAAGAAGAGAGTACAGGCAGGATGGAGTGGGTGGAGCAGAGTGTCAGGAGTGATTTGTGACAGACGAGTACCTGTAAGAGTGAAAGGGAAGGTCTACAAGAGGGTAGTGAGACCAGCTATGTTATATGGGTTGGAGACAGCAGCATTGACAAAAAGGCAGGAGTTTGAGCTGGATGTGGCAGAATTAAAGATGTTAAGATTTGCAATGGGTGTGACAAGGGTGGACAGGATTAGGAATAAGTATATTAGAGGGTCAGCCCAGGTTGGAAGGTTTGGAGACAAAGCCAGAGAGGCACGATTACATTGGTTTGGACATGTGCTGAGGAGGGATGCTGAGTATATTGGAAAAAAGATGCTAAGGATGAAGCTACCAGGTAACAGGAAAAGAGGAAGGCCTAAGATAAGGTTTATGGATGTGGTGAGAGAGGACATGCAGGTGGTTGGTGTGACAGAGCAAGATGCAGAGGACAGGAAGAAATGGAAACAGGTGATCTGCTGTGGTGACCCCTAACGGGAACAGCCAAAAGAAGATGATGATGATCAGCCGTGGAACTGCACTGTACTTGTTTATTTATCTTTTGAAGATAGGATGAAATTACTAAAAATGGTCCTTTTGCCAAAGATTCTCTATGTAGTATTAGCCCTTCGCACACCTCATGGAAATAAATTTACCAGAGATTTAAATATAATTTTATTAAGATTTTTATGGTTCCCTAAAAAGAATAGAATAGCTTATAGCCCTCACATTAGATCTTGGGATAAAGGCTGCATAACATTTCCAGAAATAGAAACTTACATAAGAGCCTCACTACTTAAAGACGTCATAAGCTCATTTCCAGAAATAGAAACTTACATAAGAGCCTCACTGCTTAAAGATGTCATAAGCTGGGTAGACCCACATTACACTTCTAATTGGAAGTCTTTATACTTACCTATGTGTTTAAATGAAAATACATTATTATCAAAAGTTTTTATTAGTGAATCTTCTAATAAACTTTGGTATTTTATTTGCCACTCCATACTATACAATGTCACAAAACCTACAATGTCTAATATCATAAACAACACCTTTAATAACTTCAGAAAGATAATAAACTCCAATGAAGATATTAAAATTTGGCTTGATTTACTTGTTCCCTTCAAAATTACAAAAAAAGTTCCAGATAAGTCAGACTTTAAACTTTTCAAAGAATGAGAGAACAATAAATTTGTATGCTGGAACCATTGCATAAGAGGGTCTATATTACAAAACCGAATGCTTACCTTATCAAATCGCTAAATGTCGACCTGTCCTTACTGAAACACGAGAACATCAAAAGTCCAGAAGAGCGAAACCAGAAATGTCGAATCTTCATGGTTGGCCTTCTGCGGTATAGCTCGGTAAGGTAAGTGTGCGATAGTTATGGACCTTAGGGTTAGGGTGCAGGTTAAGGTAAGTGCATAGATGGTAATGTATGTTAGATGTAGTGTAGGGTTTTGTTAAGTGTATGTGTGTGGATTATTTAGTTTGTTTGGATTTAGCTTTTTAAGGTTAGTGTGCAATAGTTATGGACCTTATGGTTAGGGTGCGGGTTAAGTTAAGTGCATACATGGTGGTATATGTAAGATTTAGTGTAGGGTTAGAAGTAGGGTTTAGTTTAGGGTTAGAAGTAGGGTTTTGGTTAGTGTATGTATGTGGTTTATTTAGTTTGTGAATGTAGTATGTAGCGGGCGGTGGGATGGGACAAGTATGATAGTTCGACGTTTTGAGTTTCGTGGTTTAGGGCATTCAGTGTTTATGCAGTTTGATGAGGAGGGGTCAATGTTTAGAGATTCGATAAGGTAAGCGTTCGAGTTTATAATATAGACCCACATAACAGACTGAGAAGTTTTAACTGTGCAACACATTATTAAGGGATTCAATCTACAGAGATAATACTGGTTACTATTGCAAAGTATAGTGAATTATTCAAAGGATCTAAGTAGAATTATTAGTAACGCTTCCTACAAAGGCCAACCACCTTTAGTTTGTTTTATATTTGAATTATTGCACAATAATTTTAACTTTAACAATATTATTTCAAAGATGTATGGTATACTAATAGGATATAAAATTACTCTAACAAATAAACATTGGAACTCAATAACTAAGGGTTTCTCTCTCAATTATACTTCACACAAGAAATCCAAATTATTAACTTCTATAAAATTAACATCCTGGGGAGAGTATTGGAGTATTTTTACATGGAAGTCCTCCATTGAGCCTTTTTATCTCCAGAAAGGGTTGCAAAATTTAATAAAACTGACAAAATTATTTGTTGGAGATGTTGTTCCCCATGTAAAGCAGATTGGATCCACCTTTTTTTATGAATGTGCCTGTTTGAAACAGTTTTGGGATAATATTGAACTTTTTTAAAGCATTATTTATAGATATTTTTTCCTCTATATCAATAATATTCTTTGATGTAAATGAAGGTTTTGTAATGAGCAATGCCAACTCATATCTCTTATGGACAATACTAGCGATTGCTAGAAAGTGTATATCAAGAAAATGGGAGTCCACCACCTCTCCAAGTATGGAAGATTTTCTGACCCTCCTTGATGAAGTGATTTTCCAAACAAATTACAATGAAAGAGGTGAGAATAAATCCAAGAAATTTTGTTAATAATCCTTGGATAAAGTTTTCTTTTCTCATTGAAATTCATAAAGACTCTGGTTCTGAATTATCTGGTGCTTATTACGCAAACTTTTTATATTGTTTTATAATTTTATCAATGTTGGGCCTCTGTAAATAGTGTATATAGTTGTAGTGTGTCTTTTTCATTGTTCTTTTTTTGTTTGAAAATTGTATCCTTGATGTTATTATTAGTGATAAATTATCATTTTCTTACTTCAATAAAAATATTTGATCAAAAAAAAAAAAAAAGAAGACAAACTAAACTATACAAGCAAAATGCTTACTGGCAGAAATTACCCAGAGGTTTTAATATACCAAGCTAAAATGAAATCCTTGGAGTCAGAAATACAAAATTTTGACCTATTTTGCTAATGCAAATTTAACTCTGCCAGCTACAGAAATAGGTAGAAATTCCATTAGTATTACAAGAACACATATTTTATTTATTCCTTTTTCTACAGATGGTATTTAAATAAAATATAGTCAATAATGTTTGGAATTTACCCTTTAACAATGAAATAAGAGAAAAGTCGGGCTAAAAGTCATTAATAGTTTACAGTAAGGGTAAAATATCAAAAACTTTTTGAAAAATTATAATGAAATGGATAATAAATCAACTCCAAAAATGTATATGTTTAAATGTGGATATTACCTTCACTGTAGGTTCATAAATAATAAAAATAAATGTGACAGTAGATGGTCCATAGGGTGCCCAGGACCATGTAACTATGAAACTAGTGGAATTGTGTATTTGGCATCTTGTATTTCCTGTACATCCTTCTATGTCAGGAAAACTAAATGAGGGACAATATTTATGAACATTATTATGACATTAAAAAAGGGTAAAATTAGTAAATCTTAATTAAGACATTAAACGATATGTAATAACATTAAAAATATATATTTTTATAATAGACAAAATCAGATACGATGAAAGGAGTGGTGATTGGGAAAATTTTTAGAATATAAAGAACCTCTCCTCTGTAATACTATAACCCTCCTTTTAACTGCTAGCCTCTCTCACCTCTATCCCAGACCAGTCTTCTCCCTCTCAAACACTCCTGCTGTTATATCGTTTTTGTCCACTAGGTGATACTTTTACCTAGTCCTACCTTCCTCACACCTATCCTATGAATTCATAGCCTAACCATTTCACAGCGCTAGGTCTTAGTAGTGGCTGTATAATTATTGTCCACTTTTTTCTTACTTCTAGTTTTAGCACACACCTATCCCCCTACTACCCCCGCCACTTTTCCTAAACTCTATACCCACTCACAACTTTACCTTGCATACACTGCATTTCACCGATTGTTCTTTTGGCTGCTTCTTCCTTCTCTTGTCTCTTCCCACTCCATTCACCCTGTGGGCTCACTCCGCTCTCCTACCCTACCCCCAATTCCCACACCCCCCAAGTGGTCCTACACTTACACTTCTAAACCACTCCCTCTTCCCCATTTCATCCAATCTAAAGGTCTCTCTACTTTAGGCAATATAACCACACCCATCTCACCTCATATCCAATCAAACATCCATCCTTTTTAGATAACTTACCAAACTGCTATCTTTCAACTTGTCTTAGTACCACTCCTACATCCCTTCCAGTTCCTTTCTTTTAATTTCCACTATGACTACATCAGCTTTCACAGTACATTTTAAGCTGTTACTTATTGCCACACTTTTACCTTTTCTAACCTCAGCCTACCTCTCAACTTCCTTTGAACACCCACAATATCTTCAAATCCACCATTCTCACAAACTATGCTAACTCTTACTATCTCCCAAAATCACATAAACATAACTTCTATTCCTAGCTACCTACTAGCAAAATATCACAGACTGACCCACATCAAGTACAATGATCTAAAAACTAAGAAAGCTCTAAACCAAATCTGTAACCTACATAATCCTTTGTGTAGACTTAAAAGCCATTCCTTACAAGATGGTGACATTCACCCTAATCCTGGCCCAACCAGTACTTTAACAACTGAATTTTATAACCCATGTCCCTCCAGCCCATCTTCCCCTACCAATCATACTAACTCACTCTATATTACACATCTCAATATACGTAGCATTAATAACAAAGTTGCACACCTCCATGCTCTTTTAGATGTGCACTCTTTTGACATCCTATGCCTTACAGAGAAATAGCTAAAACCCTATACCCAAGATACTGAAATCATCCCACCTGGGTACAATATTAGAAGATTAAACCGCAAAAATAGGAAGGGTGGGGGAGTAGCTATCCTTTTCAAAAATAGCCTACAAGTTGCCTCTTTAGAGTATACACCACCTCTAGAGAATAATGCAGAAATCCTTATTTCCAAATTTCAGTTTAATTCTAGTAAATCCATATATATCATCTGTATCTACTCACCACCTGGTAATAATACCAGTATACTCGAGGATATCCTCAGCTCCCTGTCATCATCCTTCCCACAACAAACTATAATCCTTGGTGATTTCTATATTGACTAGAAATTTTTCAGTACTGAACATCCTACTTCCCATACTAACCTCCATGGCTTTCCACAAATCATTACCTCCCCAACCAGAATAAACAAACCTAGCAAAAAAGAAAGCACCTTGGATTGGATTCTCATAAATAAACACCACCAGACTTATAAAGTAGGAATCTTCCCAGACGATATAAGTGACCACTCATTAACCTTCATAATCAGGCAAAAGATCGATATTCCCTTCACAGCCACATATAGGTCAATACGGTCCAACAAAGACTTTAACCCTATACTATTCCATAATGAACTTAGGGCATGTGATTGGTCTACCTTAAAAAGTCTCCCTCTTGAAGAGGCAGTAAAATACTTTAACACTAAATTCTTAGCCATCCTAGACCAGCACGCACCAAAATGCTCCATAAGAATTAGGTCAAAACCTGCCCCTTGGCTGTCTAAAGACACCAGACAGAAAATCTTACTCAGAAACAAAGCTTGGACCAGGTGGAGAACTACCAAAAATACTTTAGATCAACTAACATTTAGACAGATGAGAAAAGAGACAAAAAAAGCTATACTCTCAGACACAAAAAACTTTTATTGTCAAATGCAGCAGTCACACCATAATAATCCACAAAAGTTTTGGGCAAGCATTAATAGACTCCTACACCCAGGTCAAACTAGTACACCAACCCCACTAGGTAGTAACCATGAAAACCCTAAGCAAACTGCTAATGCCTTCAATACATTCTTCACAGAAGCTGTACAATCTCTAGCAAACCAACTATCACCTGACAGCTCAAACCTACCTACCTCCATTATTAGCTCTCTCCCTACATTTCAACTGCAACCCATCCCAACCCACTTTATCTACAAGCTCATCCTAAAACTAAAACCTTGTGCTCCATCAGCTGACCAGCGACCTGCAGAATACCTGCAGAAAGCAGCTATAGCTGTAGCCTATTCAATATCCATCCTCATAAACAGAACTATAAATGAGGGAACAATTCCAGCAATCTGGAAAAATCTCTCACATTATCCCTCTACACAAAGGTGGGAACTCTAACGAACTTTCTAATTATCATCCTATAGCACTACTATCCCCTTAGCAAAAATAATGGAAAAATGCATTCATAAACAACTACTCAACCATCTAATTCAAAACAACATACTAGCTGAGTGTCAACATGGCTTTAGGCCATTCCATAGTACCTCTACTGCCCTTCTATCCTTCTCTAACTCCATTAACAATAACAGAAAACACATCCTCTCCTCAGCACTCTTTATTGATCTTTCCAAATCTTTTGACATGGTAAACCACCAACTACTTAAAATTATTCTCAAATCTCTTTCTCTTGATGCACAGGTTGTAAAATGGTTCAGTTCCTACCTTATTAATAGGCAGCAAGCTGTGCTCTGGGAGAATAACCTATCTTCCCATTTACCAGTCACCTTAGGTGTTCCTCAGAGCTCCATTTTAGGTCCTCTCCTATTCTCAATTTTCATCAGTAATCTTCACTTAGCAATTCCTCATGCTACTTGTATACAATATGCAGACAACTCTACAATTATTTGCTCAGCCAGCTCCTCATCTGAACTGCCATCCATAACTCAAAAAGTGTTTAACATAGTAGAAACATGGTTTCTTCAACGTTGCCTCCTCTTGAATCCAAAAAAAAACAAAGCTCCTTCTCTTTACTCCTACCCATAAGTCCACCCCAATAGATTTCTCAGTCACATCTAACAGTGGTACACTCATATCACCTGATTTAACAACCAAACTCCTAGGAGTTACAATTGACAACAACCTTAACTTTGATACTCATATTAACAACACAGTAAAAACAGTCAACAAAAAATTGGCTCCCTCTATAGGATCAAACCCTTCCTTACTCCATTAGCTAGATTTGCTATTGCCCACTCCATCTAATCTCAACACTTCTCTATGCCACTCCTATTTATACTAATCTGTCTAAAAATAATCTTCAAAAACTGGCTAAATCATATAATAATATTGCCAGATTTGCCACTGGAAAACCCTTCAGAACCCACCACTGTCAGAATCTAAAACAACTAGGTTGGCTGGAACTTCAGAATCAGCTTAATTTTAACCAACTTACAAATGCCCATAAGACTCTTTACCATCCTCATAATACTCCAATACTATCCAGCCTAATCACCCCCTATAAAAACCTTAACACCTTACACTCTTCAAATAAACTACTAGTTTGCACAGGTAAATCCAATAACATGGCAGGTGACTCTCTCTTCTCAAACACAGTTGGGAAAAACTGGTACCTTCTACCTAGTGAACTTACATCACTATCCTCCCTAACACTTTTCAAGCAAAGACTTAAAATTCACCTTAAAACACACTGGCTATGCCCTTGTTGTAACCCTGACTAACCTTTGACTGATTTTTATTAACACTTTTACTTCTATTACCTTTCTTTGACTAAGTTTCTTCTCCCTTATTACTAGAGAAATCAGGAACTGTAAATTAAGTAACCATCTATAAGATTACTTCTTCAGAATTTATTTATCTTATGTGATCTCCTAAATTGTATTGTCATATTAAATGAATGGTAACAATGTATACAAATATATACATTGCCTATATTATTGTAACTTTTATTACTGTTTCAACTATTTTGTTTTTTTCTTTGGAGCTTTTCTCCTCGGGCCTCTACTGAAAATGGACATGTATCCAGTTAGACTAGCCCGGTCAACAAATGTAAAATAAATAAATAAATAAATAAAATAAACTATTGTGGAAAGTGCAATTAAATGGTAAGAATATGAGCTCAGCAACGTAACTTCAACAAAAAGCTGTTTAATAAGACAGTGCTGAGTTCATATTCTTACCACTGGTCGTTTGTTACATGGATTGAGCTTTACTCTGTATCTTGGTTGGTATTGTTACGAAAATGCAATTAAATGCAATCCCCACCGGGACTAAATGACAGTGCATCATTAACTAGTGTGTTAAAAATGAGGGCAGAAAAACTGTAATAGTTTTTACTTATCAATTAATCATGAATTATGCTATATTTTGCCATATTTTATGTGGAAACCGTGATTTTACAATATCACCATATTCCACGTTTTACATTTTACAAACGTCTTGAAACATTATTCGTAATCATTTGCATGAATGTGACAGGGATAACTGTGATGTTTACGCAAAGCATAGCAAAGGTGAGATTCATAGAGGCCATTTATACTAATGTGAAATGCCCGAAGTATAATGAGATACAAATGAGAAATTTTGTAAAGCAGCATATTCTAATGAGGTGTTCTTGCAATTCATAGTCCAGTATCCACACAGTGCATACATCCCTTGTTAAATGTGGTATTTCACCTTTCATATCTGAGTTGGAATCCACAAACTTGCCTCTAGCCATCCCTTCAGCAGTATGTCCAGGTATGCACACTCACCAAAATAAAACATTCTCCTGATCCCTTCAACAATATGTTCAGGCATGCACAAGCACCAAAATAAAACATTCTCCTGATCCCTTCAACAATATGTTCAGGTATGCACAAGCACCAAAATAAAACATTCTCCTGATCCCTTCAACAATATGTCCAGATATGCACAAGCACCAAAATGAAACATTTCCCCCACCAAACCTTCAGCAGTATGTCCAGATATGCACAAGCACCAAAATGAAACATTTCCCCACTGATCCCTTCAGTAGTTTCACAAATTATGTGAAGAACCAAAATGAAACATTTCCCCCAATGACTCCTTCAGTCATCTGCCCATGTATGTACAAGCACATCCCTGACATCAAATGAAACATTTCACCCAATAACACCTTCATTTGTCTGCCCATCTATGCACAAACACATCCCTGACACGAAATGAAACATTTGCCACTTCAACTCCTTCAGTGGTCTGCCCATGTATGCAGAAGCACAACCTGATGTCAAATTGAAACATTTTCCCAAAGACCCCTTCAGTAGTCTACCCATGTGTGCACAAGCATGTCCCCGATACCAAGTGAAACATTCCCCTAATGACCCTTTCAGTTATATGCCCATGTATGCATAAGCATGTCCCTGACATTAACTGAAACATTTCCCCCAAAAGCCCCTTTATTAGTCTTTCCACATATGCACAAGCATTTCTTTGACATCAAAATAAAACATTTCCCCCCCGTAGCTACCCCTTCAGTAGTCTGCCCATGTATGTACAAGCACATTCCTGACACCAAATGAAATTGTTTCCCTTCCCCTCATACCTCTGCATTCTTGTATTAAATTGGTATCTTTTGGCATAAATTCAAGGCCATTGGCAAGTTTAGAATGCAAAAGAGCTCATTATGGATTAATCTCAATGTGCAACAGTTGCCCCATATCACTTATGCCTTAAGAATATTACTCTGTTGCAATAGGGACGCGTGTTTATAAAAAGGCCTCTGCATTTACATATTCATCCTGAAAGTCCATGATTTGCATTTCCATGTAGTGCTGCTCACCACTGATTACCACTATGGAAATGTGAAGGCTCAGACTATGAATACAGGTGCAAGTCATAGAAATGTTTGCTTTAAATGAAATAGTAAATGTAATATAATCAGAATGGAGGCAGAGTAGAGTGATACATCACTAGTGTGGTGTATGTTACATTCATTAGTAAACAGTACTATCTAAACTAGTATTTTTAATGATTTTATTTATTCTGAAGAAGTCTCAGAGAGAAGAAAGTGCACAATTTTGTTTGAAATAAATACATTTTATTCACTTAGCAGTGTTTTGGTACTGTTTATTTTGGACTTACCCCCATAAGGCTCCTCTTAAAATGGGACTTCACATAGGCCAGGTTAAGCGAAGCGAATAAGCAGGAAAACAAGCAAGTACGTAAATAAATAAATAAATAAATAAACAGTACTCAAAAGATGCACAGTGATACATCCCAACACACAGGAATGCACCTCACACCTAAAAAAAATTAAAAATAGGCAAAAGAAAATGAAAACTGATTTCCCCACAAGCAGCGGCATCAGAAGAGCTCACTCCTTCCTATTTTGGATTTGCAGAGAACACAGTAAATCAAGCTTCTCTTTACACACAGTTCCCTATTCTGGTGAGAAGTATTTACTAATGGCTAGCCACTGATTTTGGAAAAATCCTCTCTACCTAGAAGACAACAAGTGGTGTAAAACCCTAAAGAAGTACATTTCATTTTTCATAATACAGTAATGTCTTTCACTGATCTGCCCCCATGTACTACATAAATAATAATGATTAACAAATGTTTTGACATTCAGAAGGGACATCTTCTAAGGTTACTCCACATTCACAGTTCTGCTAAAAGCCTAGATGTTAAGATCCAGTTCTCTCAAACACTGAAACTAGCAAGACAGTATCAACAAGTCCATCTCTCAACCTCTTAGAGCAAGACATCTGGACAAAGTCATACATAAAAGTTTGAC
>NC_056745.1:933777247-933794747 GCF_019279795.1 Protopterus annectens
TCCTGCATTTAATCCTTGTGCCAAGCTATTATTTGCAAAGCTGGCAGAATTTGTGCTTTAATTTTGTATAGTATCATAGGACTATAGATTTATAGATATACACTAGGCTGTCAGTTAAGTATGCCGCGGTGGTACGGCGGTAGCATTGTTACCTCACAGAAGAGGTTCTCCCGTTCGATTCTCAGTTTGGCAAGGGAGTACCTTCTGTGTGGAGTCTGCACGTCCTCCCCACGGTTGGGTAGCGTTCGAAAGACATGCGTGCGTAAATGGTTGTGCCTTTGTTGAAGGTTGTGCATCAAGCTGGCGCCTCGGCATTTCATAAAAATCTTCTGCCAATCATTAGCGGACCGCAGTTCCGCTGTGGCGACCCCTTACCTGGAAAAAGCCGAAAGACAAACAAACTAGGCTGTCAGTTAAGTGACCATTTAGTTCCTGACTACTGCAATTCCCACTGCTTGTTTCATCTATCTAAAAGGGTCTGAGGAATTAAACTGGAATACATTTATGGTTCTCTATCCACTCTTATTCCATATGTAGGGGATTCTGCGAGAGAGGTATATATCCTGTCAGCAGGTTCTTTAGTAATATAGTGTAGATTGGTATTGGTGCTGCTACTTGTTCTGTGAGCATGTAAAATTGCAAACAGAACAGGGTCATTTGCAGCCTTGTAAGCTAAGTAGAGGTTACCATGTAAAAGTCTGCAGTAGATGGAGTAGAATGATAGGGCTTTTTGCTCTGTGTAGCTTATGGAGCTCATACACAAGATTTTCTTGGGGAGGAAGCATTGTAATTTTATTTCTGCTTAGGAAATCTGCCTGGGTTGATACATGCCAACTGTGGCCTTATATTTTATTTCTTGTCTGAGTAGGAAAGTGTAGAGTAAGACAATAACCTCACTGGACCAGTGAAATATGACCTTAGTTATTAATTGCATTATACAGAAGGACTGTCTAAGGATAGTTTATAGGTAGTAGTCAAAAGAGAGTTTGTTGTCCATGAATGTACCTGCATCAGTTATGACAGCATCTATTTTGAGGGGTATCATTTAAAAAGTAGATGCAGGGGTGTTTTTGCTTCGCAAAGAGAACAACATTAAATATCTTTATGATGGTCCTGTTAACAGAAGTTTGTTGAGCTAGGCTCTTTTGGAGGATATGGATATTGTTTGGTGAGTTGATAACATCTCCAAGTTATGCAGTTGAAACCCTGGTGGAGATCGGAGATCCCACAGAAGACACTACTGAAGTCAGCTTGGACGTCAGTCAAGTATATGCAAAAGAAGAGTCTCCCCCCAAAACAGAACCCTGTGGGATGGTTACTGGTGACATGCATTTTTGAGGACAGTGTGCCACCAGTCCTGACTTTGAGGGTCTTACTTAACAGTCAGATTGTTAATCAATGAAATACATAAGGTTTAACAATCAATTAGGCCAGTTTCTCAATAGTGACAGAATGTGGGAGTCTATCAATGACCTTGGTTAAATTCGGTATACTGATTTGTCACTATTCACTGCTTCAGTAACTTTCACAAAGAAATTTGCCAAATTTAGTAGGCAATACCTACCTTTCACAACACTGGACTGATTATTTTCAAGGGCTTGTAAGCTGCAATATTCTTACTCATGAGCTGCATAGCTCCTGATCCATGAGATCCACAATAATCCGTGCTAGTACTTTAAAAATGAGTCAGGACAATTTATCTATATGTCTCTGAATCAGTGCTAGTGCCATCCCTTTGGAGGGGTGTCATAGAAAAACTGTCTTGTAGGCCTCATGTATATACACAGTGGACAGACAAAGGTTGAATAGAGTTGAAGAAGAATCAGTGAGATAGTGTTTTATGCTAGCAAAAAGGCAACCTGGCATGTTAACATGATTCACAAAGTGTTTTTGGTTAAAATTTGTTAGGAGATAATTATAGGTGGCTATACAGAATGAATAGAATGATTGGAAGGAACAGAGAAAAGTTGTCTGAAATAAATGTATCCAATAATATGTTGGTGATGTTTTTCCAGTCAGAATAAGTGTACCAGTACTGTCCAACTTGCTGCATGGCAGAATATTTTTCCTAAGATTCCTAAGATAGTTTCTGCTATCTTACAGAGAGATTGCAATATCTAATTTGTTCTTGGCACTGATCTTTCTTTACCTTTTTGACATCAGTTTTAAAATTTGGTGGTTTGAGTTTATTTCTTTGGATCAACAGTTTTTTTCCTTTTATTGTAAAGTCTTTTTGATACTGGGGTTCCACCACAGGGGCTTGTGTTTAAATTTGAGATTGACTTTGTACCAGACAGGCCCAAGTACCTCAGTGTAGGATTTAAATTGGGAGTAAAATCATTGGAATAAATGGTTATGTTTGATATATGGTCATCACAGGGTGGAGAGCTTCTAAATCTCCTTCACTCATCAAAAAGAACAAGAGATTGGCCGTGATAAAATTCTGGAAGGCATTTATACTGGAGGGTAGCTTTGGCAGCATTCTTACTTGGAAAGGGACAGCATGGTGGTCTGCTACTAAGGCAAGTCCAGGTGTGCAGCCTATCAGTGCTAGGTTTATAGCAACAAGGTCAAGTACATTCGAGACCCTAGAAAGTCTGTGTTTGGAGGGGGTGGTGCATACATTATAGCAAGTTAGCACTGATGAAGTTCAGTAACCTCTGTGTATGTTTATTGTTTGTGGTGTGTGTCTACCAGTTTATGCATGGGAAGTTGAAATCTCCAAGAATGAATGTGTAAGGTTCAATGGATTACAACTCCAATTTGTTTCAATACATACCACTGGTTGCGAGACACCTGACAGATATGGAAACACTCTTATAGTAAGTGGTGACAGATAGACTTGTTTATAAATATCACGATATGCAGGAGTTCTAAGTCATTATTCTGTTGGATTAGCTGTGTGGTGATGACAATGTGAATAATATGGACGTGTCCCCACAAGAAATGCAACCACCCTCTCCAGGAGTTTGGAATGAGTGATAGACATTAAGCTCTAGTAAAACAGGAGGTTTTTACTGCACTGGAACCATATTCCTGCAATGATGCCAGTTCTTATGGCCTACAGTAATAAAGCCCAGACTATGACCCAGGTGACTCAAGTTTGATTACCAGCTTGGGCAGATGCTGGAACTGGCATTGGAGTAGAGAGGAGTGAAAGAGTTTTTCCAGCTTGCCACTCCTTGGAAGGAGGGTGTTGCAGAACATGCCTGAGCTCTTTGTTCCAGGGTTGAATCCTTGGTGGAGTCTGGAGATCCCATAGTATTGTTGGCTTCAAATGGGTGAAGGTCGGTTGCTGTTTTGAGGGATTACATCATTTATGGAAGTAATTGTCATGACTTTGCCAATGCTCACTGCGTGCAGAACCCTGGCTGTATTACTAGGCATGGGCACTGGAGTTAGGCCAATATAAGGAAGAAACCCTGATGGCTGCCTAAATGTTCGTTTTTCCTAGTGAAGGGGAACAGATGAGCCACTTAGCTAAGACGGGGGATGGTATTTGGCAGATCATGCAGAAAAAGGATCCTCAAAAATTCTGTAATTATACAGATGTATATATTTTCAAGGGTCAGGAAAGCCTCAAGAAGCATTTTCATGTTTAGACTTCTATCACAGGGGAGTGTCACACTAAGATGGGCCTGATTATGATTTGTTAGGTTGATAAATGTAAAACACTGTCACTGTCACTGTCACTGTCTAAAAATGTACTACAGTGGTTGAGAATGTCTCAGCCAACATGCAGGAGGCCTGATGGATAAGATGAAGGGCCAACCCTGCTAAAGCAGACAGGACTGTTTACCATCACTCTAAAAGCCGGCAAACATTGGCTTCTCCTATAATGACACCAATTATTGAAGCAATTGTTGAAGTCAATTATTTTTTGTTTGTACTGTGACATCATTCACAATGATGGAAAGATATTGCTCAAGAACAGTTTATTTTCAGCCTCAGAAACATGCACTGAGAACTCAATCACATTTCTTTCATATCTTCCAAGGTAAACATCTAAGGTCATTAATTTCCCTGTGAGCAGCAACCAGGTTATATGCATAATTGGGATAAAGGGATCTGTATGTCTTGGTGACATCACACTGTCCTATTAAGTGCTGCAAAGAAATGTCAACTACACTGTCATCTATAACAAGGACATTATCATATATAGTAGCATGCTCATGCAGTCTTAAGGATTTAGGAATACAGCTTAGGTGACACTTGCTTGTGGTAGCAGTTGAAGCCTGTGGTAGTGAGTGTAGCAGATGATGTGTGACTGTTGCCGAGATTTAAATATCTTGTTACATGGCTTAGGGAACCTTGGATGCTTAACAAGGGGTTTAATTAATATTCAACATATACAGACTTAATGGGGTATGGTGAGCTCTGACAACCAGATGATATGAGACATTTGCTCCAGTTTAAATAGGTACATCTCACAACCAGACTTAGTGTCTGGGTGAAACCAATACCATAATTACAGTAGGGTAAAGAAGGCAGTTGTCCAGGGTTCAAACTGTTAGGTGGCACAACTGGCAGTGGTAAAGAGCAAACAATGGGGTGTGAGCAAAGTGCCCAGACTCACTCCAGCAGCCATTGAAATAAAACTGTTTAGTGGCCTGACTGTAGTACGGAGGGCATATTTGAGTCTGGAGACTGACAGGGCACCAAACAACCTAGTTACAGCTTTGGTTGAAACAAGGTTGCCACTAAACATGAGGCAGCTAGTATACTACCTCAAGAAACCTAATGCTACTAGGCTGGTGACAGATGAGTTAAGGGCAGACTAGGGATTTCTGATATTATGATATCCAATATGGGTAGAGTTCAGAAAGAATGAATAAATGGGTACTATGTTGATTGCACTAACAATCCTGATAAGGGAGGGAATTTAATAATGGATTAGAGTAGTATACCGATGGGGTAGATACAGTAATAGTAGTTTAGGTACTATACAGACAGAAATAAGGTGAAGGTAGCTATATGGCCTAACAATGTATGCACTGGTATAACAAATGAGTCTGCATATGTGAGTGCCACTAATAAATCAGTAAACCAAACGCTATCTGCACAGTACAGTATAAGACAGACCCATATACTGTATACCCAGTACAATAAGGCAGAAACATACATGATGTAGGTCCTGGTGCCAGAAGATGAGCAAGTACAACACAGTACATCCTGTCGACAAAAAGAAAACCACACCACTCTCCGAGCCTCCAGAGAAAACACCAAAATGTAGAAAAAACCAATACCGGTAGGCTCACCACAGTAAAAATCCTGTAAAAATACGAAAATCCACTTCTTCGAAAATCAAGGTCTCTTTATTAAAACACTTCAGACAAAAAGATAAGCGCTTTCGCGTGTTGTAACACATGCTTCTTCAGATCTATTTAATCAAAGGAGCAATGAGTTTATATACAATAAATAAGGCTCAATCAAGCTTTTAATGCAAGCTAATCAAACAATTAACTACTTAATAAAACCTCTGATTTTAAAGGCACAGTACTCGCCTAGCTATCCACTGATTCAATGCTGAGAATAGGTAGAGAAAGCACTAAAATCTATCCATATACATGCTCAATAGATCTGTACCATAGAATCCACAGTACATCCTGTAAAATAAGGCAGAGAGAAGTAGGACATAGGTATGGGTGCCAGAGGACAAGCAAGCAAAGTACAATTCAAGTCATACAGGGTGACAACACAGGCAAAAGACAACACAGGATACAGGCACAGCACTATACTCTTAGAGTGATATGATTAGGCAAAAATGACTCCGAAAATTGTCACAGTACTAGAGCACTAGCAAGTCAAGTACAACAATTCAAATGCAAAATAGTTGCAGCACAGGTAAAAATGGCACAAGATACTGGGTATCAAAAGACTAGTGAGTGCAGTTCAACAACTCTAAAGTGATACAAAGAACCAGCTCAGGCACAGGCATCACAAAATGTTGCAGACACAATATAACAATTTAAAAGTGACAAATGGACATCATAAAACAGTGCTAACACAGTGCAATTCAAAAGTGATGCATACATGCAACAAAACATTGGAATTTCAACAACTGAAAAGTGCTAAAACTACCAGCACTAGTGCCACAATAAGCAATAAGTACAATAAATCAAGATTGCTTCAGTACAATAAACCACAAGTACAGGTGTCAGGTATTTTAGGTACAGTATTTATTAAAAGTACATGTGTCAGAGTTATTTTTGCTAATTCTGAAATGCTGCATCTTGCACAATTATCTATTTCTAATTACTTAGATCACTGTCTTGCACATCTGCTAGAGAAGGATGTAGACAGCAGACTTCCAGTGGCTACTATATCATGTGGGTAGTGCAGTCAAGCATGGCATGCAGTGTGGTGAAGCTCTACACAGGCAAGTCCAAAGCCATTAACACAGCAGTAATTAAAGCAGCTACAAACAGGCAACAGTGAACAGAAATAGTAATGATAACAAGAAAACAGCAAATAAATATTCAGAGTACTGGAAGTTTCTCCTCTCTCTCAACAGCAAACAATGCAAAATGAATTGTTAAAAAAAGAACAGACACACAAGTCTCAGTCTTGTCACATCATTTGTCACTCAAGTTCAGATTTACTACATACAGGTGTATGGTACAAGTTTTTATGCAAAAAGAATGTAATTATATATGCATATAGAAACACAGAGATACACAAACACACACGCACACACAGAGGCACGTTCTCTCTCTCTCTCTTTCTATATATATTTGTATGTGGATTTTGCTCTGTGTGTAATATGGTAACACCGTCTCCTTGAAACGGCCTAAGCTCATATCCCAAATACTCTGTAAACAATGTCCTTTTTGTAATAGTTCAAGCACACAGTAACTCAAAAGACATACTATACATACTCAAGCGTGCTCTCACATGAATACATGTGAAAAATAAAACAGTATTCTCTTTTTTGCTTGCATGGGGTGCACACTCCATGTGGAAAATGTCAACCCTGCATCAATGTATTACAATCATCTTGTAATCATTGCACATTATAGTGAGAGCAATCACTGGCAGGCATTATAAATCAAACCCTTCCCTCTTTACAGGAAGCTGACAGATCAACCATCTACAACAGAGAAACCTATAAGCTTTAACATGTAACTCACAGAAGATTAGAACAATGATAGCAACTAAAACTTGAGAAGATATGCTTAGGGAACTGTGATACGAGTTCAGGTGATCTGAGCAATAGCATGCAAGTTGTCATACTTCCGTTACTGTGCACAAATACACACACGCACACAGATACACACACAGACACACTCAGACACACACACACACTCAGACACACACACACACACACACACACACACACACACACACACACACACACACACACACACACACACACACACACACACACAAGTGCAGTTTGAAACATTGAATGCTCGTCTGAGTAAATGTTTATTCAGGCTGTAAATATCATTGAGTAAAATCTCCCTTAGGTATGTACCTAACCACACATATCCAACAGCTGGAATGTTCACAGAGGTTCCTCACTAAAAGAATACAAGGCATAAGTAAAATATCCTATGCAGACTGCCTCAAGGCTCTATCCCTGCATTCTCTCTCCTACAGGCTTATGAGGGGAGATCTATGCCCAGCATATAAAGCATTGTTAGACCCCACTCTGATGGACCTCCTGCATATCCACAATACAAACAGCACCAGAATTACCTGTTCTAAAGACTTAAACCTTGCCTGTGATATAAACAGGACCTGCAGGAGAGACATGTATGTATCCCAGAGTCTACCCCGTCTATGGAACAGGGTCCCCATCCATGTGAAGCAGAGTTCCTTCCTAACCCAATTCAAGTGCAATTTGAACAATTGGATGGGGGACAGGAAATTCATCCCTGGTTTGACACTTATGTCTCTAATAGACACAGGCAACCTGTAAATGGTTCATCTCCCAGGCCCATGTGTGTAAATGTTTCATCTCCCAAACCCCTACTTACATTCATCAAGGGTATCAGAACTTGTCAGAGATTTGGGATGCATAGCTAGGCTTAAAAAGGACCTTGTGGTCGTTAGCCTAGTAAAAACCTATGACTGTATGAACAGCGAATGCTCACATGAGTGAACATCATTTTCAATTGAGTTTTTGTTGCAAGTGTTTTGTATAGGATCGTGGTGCAGTGGATAATAGAATTTGCCCTTACCCTGCTGTTGTATGATCTTGGAGTTGGTATATATAATTAGCAGGGGGTGTAGCAGTGCTTTCACCCTTGCATAAAACATGTTTTTTTAATTTTTATTGTACTTGAACATTTTAGGTTCAATCTAAATTTATTTTTCTTTTGAAGGTCAGCATTTTTAATGTTTGATGTTTGATGATATACATACACACACACACACATATATATATATATATATATATATATATATATATATATATATATATATATATATCATATATATATATATATATATATATATATTTATATATATATATATATATATATATATACATATATATATGTGTGTGTGTGTGTTTGTGGTGTGGTGTGCATATTACACAGTCCTCCATCTCAGAGATAAAGATTTTTTTCTTCATTAAAATGTACAGTTTTTTTATATTTAGTTTTCAGTTGCTTGTTTATAGAACTATTTCTGTTCGCACAAATTGTAATTAAAGAGGTGGATACCAATTAGCTTTACTCCACTTACTCCTATTTCTATTACAAAACATTAAATGGAGAGCAGTTCTGGATTTTGGTAATTGTTGGTCGTGTATAATTTTTGATTTTCAAATATAAAGCAGAGCCTCATTCTTGCATTGTTTTCATAATTATTTAGTTGACCTACTTTCTGTTTTGTTTTTACTGGCTATTATGTTTATTTTCAGCTCCTCTTGCATCCATTATTCATTTACATCTGAGAAACCATTTGTTTTTCCTTTTCTTACTCAATGACAGGAAATTTGATGAGATTTCCTTTAATATTAGTTCCTTTATTATCTTCCTTAATTAAATTCTCTACCCCATGACCCAAGTGAAGTCCTCTCCATCCAGCTGCTTCACTCAGCTTGTACTGAGCACATAGTATGTCTGACAACTGCTGCTGCAAAAGTTAGCATAGTCACACTACCAACGGAACATCTACAGCTGAACTCCACCTTCAGTTGCATCAGTACAAAAGTAGCAATTCCTTCAGTTAAAATCTATTGTACTGAGCACACAGCATGCCTGACAACTGCTGCTGCAAAAGTTAGCATAATCACACTACCAACGGAACATCTACAGCTGAATTTCACCTTCAGTTGCATCAGTACAAAAGAAGCAATTCCTTCAGTTAAACTCTATTGTACTGAGTTGCATCAGTACAAAAGAAGCAATTCCTTCAGTTAAAATCTATTGTACTGAGCACATAGCATGCCTGACAACTGCTGCTGCAAAAGTTAGCATAATCACACTACCAACGGAACATCTACAGCTGAATTCCACCTTCAGTTGCATCAGTACAAAAGAAGCAATTCCTTCAGTTAAACTCTATTGTACTGAGCACATAGCATGGCTGACAACTGCTACTGCAAAAGTTAGCATAATCGCACGACCAAAGGAACATCTACAACTGAATTCCACCTTCAGTTGCATCAGTACAAAAGAAGCAATTCCTTCAGTTAAAATCTGTTGTATTGAGCACATAGTATGCCTGACAACTGCTGCTGCAAACGTTAACATTATCACACTACCAAACAAACTTCTACAGCTGAACTCCACCTTCAGTTACATAAGTACAAAAGTAGCAATACCTTCAGTTAAAATCTATGTAAGGCAATTTTCAAGAATCAAACTAAACTGTTTTCCCTCACTTCTGAATCAGTGTTCTCTGTACTGTAGTGTTGAATCTGCTGTAGGGACACCCTCACCCCCACCCACAAGCCTTATAATGCTAAATGTGAAGCTAAATTAACACTTTTTTTTTACCCTTACAGTGTAAAACTTTCCTGAAAAGGCAATAAAAGCCCTTAACAATAACATTACATGCAGTGACATTAGGTATTTACAGTCCAAAGACCTTGTCTTTGTATCCATAAGCATTCAACCTCACTGACTGTATTTGGTGGTAAACCATCCGCAGGGGGAGTAACTGCATTTCACTGAAGTACCTGATTTGTCCTCCTTCATCTCAGTTGTTCTCTAACTACTTTTTCCTTTGTGACTCCAAATTCAAAATCACTTCTTTACCCCATGACCCTAGTGAACTCCTCTCCATCCAGCTGTTTCACTCTACTGTAAGGCATATTGCGTTTTTGAATTTTTTTTAACAGGTCTATTATAAATGTTGAATGCTGTACTAATTCAATAACCACTAACATTTTTACCTTAACAGACTAAGTCCTTCCCAACAGATACTTTTCCATAGGCACATACACCAAGTGTGGGCCCAGGTCCATTCCACCCTCTCTCTGGCTCCACTTCACTCCCTTTCCCTACCCCAAATTCCCATACACCCCCACTACACCTACATTTATACTATCCAGCCACACCCAATCAGTAATACTAAATCCCTCCCATACAACTTAAACATATATCTCTTAAGATTCCATCATCATTTAGCTATCTGTTACTCATCACTCCTAGCTATAGCTCAACCTTTCATTACTACTTCTTAGATAATTCCAGTGCATATATATATAAAACCACTAACTGATTTCATACCTCTTACACTTTCTATATTTTACATCATCAAACATATATTACTTACACAATCTGCAATTTCTCTCCCAAACTACTTATCATACATCTATCACTACCACATTAGGTAACAATAATGGTATGAATTGTTTAACTACAGGCCTGAGTCTATTATTGCTCTGGCTTAGCCACCTCATCTGTTACCAAAGGCACCAGATTTACACTACCATCTCCCCAACTTAGTTCATACCAGACAAATCTTCCCCATGCAAAGTTAATATCATAATAACAGCCAACATCTATCAGGACACAACACACCTCTGTTTCAAACTTAAGCCATTCAATGCACCATCAAGTAAACTTAAAATAACATACCCTGCTAGAACAACACTAAATATATATATATATCTAAAAACACTAGTCCAACACACATCAATCCTAACCAGTGGTGATATTCACCCTAATCTAGGCCCACCAAAACACATCTCAAAAGAAAACAAGGCCAATAGTACTAAACAATATCAACAACTCCTTATCCATCTAACAGTAGTCAGCTAACTTTCATTACTCTAAATGCTAGAAGTATTTGTAATAAAATCGCAGAACTCCATGCTTAGATAGCTGTTCAAAAACCTAGTATCCTAGCCATAACAGAAACATGGCTACAATCAAATATTAGCAACATTGAAATATTACCACTAAAGTATATCATAATTAGGAATGACCAAACTAAAAGTAAAGGCAGTGGTGTAGCAGTAATATACTCAGATTGTCTCAACCTAATCCCTTATAATGCCCCCATACCAAAATTCAGTACTGCAGAACTTATTATTTTCCTCAAACTAAACAAACACAAACAAATCTATATCATTACCTTATATAGTCCCCTGGCAATAATATCAATGTATCTGAAGACATTCTGCACTGGACCTCAGTTTCCTTCCCTCATGTAACAGTCACACTAGGAGATGTTAATATTAATTGACTTACTTCCCCTAAAATTAGCATACATCTTTTTGGATGTAAACAGTTGATACAAACTCCAACATACTTTAGCAAAAACACAAATTCCATACTAGACTGGCTCTTCGTATCTGATCCTGCTAAATATACCTCATCTGACACCCTATCAAATCACCTCAGTGACCATCTCCCTGTCTTTCCCAAACCTCACACACAAAATCCTTCTAAACAGTGAACTCTAAAAACTGTTCATAACATAACACATTTTAACCCTCAGACATTCAACAATATCCTATCCTCAATAAACTGGAATATACCAAGAAATATCCCACTCAATGACGCTGTTGAAAAATTTAACTCATATTTTTTTAACACCAAAACAAAATGGCACCATCACCCCGAGAAATACAAGAATAAAAACAAGATATGCACCCTGGTTAACTAACATTACAAGAAGACTAATGCAAACTAGAAACAAAGTCTGAAAAATGGAAAACAAACAAACCCCACAAAACCTCTAATAATATAAAAGTCTTTGTAACCAGGCCAAAATACAGGTAATGTCTGATAAAAAAAACATACTACAGAAAGCCCCAAAATAACTGCAAAGCCAGTCACAAGAAATTCTGATCAACCACAAAAAATACTACAACCAGGGCAAAAATATAATCCAAATCTATGTCCAAAAAGTACACCTCTGGACACTGCTACATAACTTGATACCTACTTTGTAGACAGCATACCTATTACAAAACAATTTAGTCAAAGTACTGCAGATCACAAACAACTATTACTTCCTCATTTACATTTCAATCAGTATCTACAGCCTATATAAGAAACTTCTTAAGCAAACTAAACATGTGCTCTGCCTCTACAGATAGCCTACCCAGAGAATTCCTTAAAATAACAGCGAGTAGCATATGTTACCCCGTATCCATACTCACAAATAGATCCATACAAGAAAAGTATGTCCCAAAAATCTGGAAAAAATCCCATATCATTACCTACCATAAAGGTGGTACTTCTACAGAAATCACTAATTTCAGACCAATAGCTTATCCTATCCCTCTTTTTTAAAATCTTAGAAAAATGCATCCACAAACAACTCCTATAACACCTCAACCAAGAAAAACTTCTAACTTAAACCTAGCATGCTTTTCAACCCTCCAATAAAGGAAAATGCAGCTCTTATAGCTTTCAGAAGCAGTAAACAAAGCCAGAGATAGCAGTCAGCTTGTTTCTGCCATATTCCTTCACCTTTCAAAGACCTCTGATATGGTTAGCCATGCTAAACTACTAGAGCAAATGTAAGCCTAACACCAAACACCTTAAACTGGTTCAAGAGTTATCTCTCTGATAGATGTCAGTCAGTAAAATGTCATTAAGTGCTCTTACTATTTCTCCCTGTCAACATTGGTATCCCACAAGGATCAGTCTCCTCTTTAATATCCTAACAAATTATTTTCTCACTTGCACAAAATTTGTTTCTCTCATATAGTACTCTGATGACTCGACACTTATATGTACTTCCAACAGCCATACACACTTCAAACAAATTACACAAGAATCCCTCACTGCCACTGAAAAATGGTTACAAACCTGCCAACTCAATTCAAGTACTGTGCTTTGAAAGTTATGCTCTTCTCCAAATCTGCCAAAGGAAACAGAAAAGACAAACATATTTATAATAAATTAGTCAGATTTGCATCAAATTCTCACTGCTGTACCCACCAGTGCACATGCACTGAAAACACTTAACTGGACAGAACTACCCATCTACTTAAAATATATTCAGCTAATCACCACACATAAAATCATCCATTACCCAGACAACTGCCCAGACTTAACTTCTGTACTATGAAAACACTCCCCTAATTGGCTCCTGTGATCAAATGACTAAGTTTAAGTCACTATTCATAAGCCAACTACATCAGCAGGGTATTCACTGTATTCTCACTCCATACCTAAAATATGAAACACACTGCCCACATGTATAATTACAGATACACCCTTCAAATCCTTCACACACTCTCTTAAAACTATCTAAAAAATACATGGCTCTGGTCATGTTCTGCACCAGGTTAATCAAATAGTACCTTCATTTGTAACTGTGACAGCACTACCCTTCATCCTGCTATTATATTTTATATTATTGATAATGCCTTGCCTCTGTTACCTATACCTTACAGTACTATTATCACTACACAGTCCCCTAACTTTTCTTTCTCCCGTTTGCGTCTTCCTTATCCATACCCTACAATTTATTAATAAACACGTACATTTCTGCCTCCTGCTTTCCCTTTCCTGTAATGCCCCTTGTCTCTCTCAACCCTGTACTATAAGATATGTATATTAAGTACATTATAATAAACAACAATGAAGTAACTACCAAGCAGAATCATACTGATCTGAATCATATTTTGGTAACGCTCTCATCTCATGTATATAGTCTCCTTAGTAATATCTAATGTCTGCAATTAATGTGCAAGTATTTTTTTATCTAATATATGTAAAAATGATATGCTACCCATTATTGTATATTCCTTCTTGTATGTTAAAACATTCACTGTTGCTCTGTAATAAGCTAATGTGAGCTAATTTAATATGCTAATTGTCTCTGGAGCTTTTCTCCCTGGGCTTCTGCTGAAAATGGGCACCTACCCAATCGGACTTTCCCGGTAAACAAATATTAAATAAAATAAAATAAATAAATTAAGGCTTGAATGGTACAGAGTTATATACAAGTATATAAATCCTGGTTAACTACAGATTATTTACAATAGATGTGTCTCAGAATTAAAACATATAAATGAGAAGTGAGTAGCCCGGACACATATAAAGACAAAGAATAAGTTCCAAAAATAATAATTTTGTATTATTTAAAAGAATCACAGATTTTAGGAACTATAACCAAGTTGAAGGTCTAAATGGCAATTGTTTTAAGCTTGAGATGCAATAATGGATGGAAAGTTTCATTCATTTCTATCTCGGAGGCGATTCATTTGGTACTTCTGATCACTATAGCATAGATGTAAACTGGGCCTTACAAGAGCCCATTTTCTGGCTACATAATAGCATGCCTTGGCTGTTGGCTTTGAGATGGTATTGATGATGTTATTTAAATGTCATCAAACCAATTGAATGAGTTTTGTTGATGAACTTAATTTATTTTTTGTAGGTTTTGTTCTTATGTTCTGTTGTACTTCACGATAGTCCTTGCTTAGGTTTACTTGGTTACAAAAATAAATAAGATGCATTTCTTTGTCATTGCTAAGAAAATTACAATACAAACAGTGACAGAAATTAAGCAATGCCTGAAGCATATAGAAAGTTACTACTAATGGGCTGACACTTTTTTGCACCGCCTCCTGTTCATGATACATGTAGGGTCTCCATATTTCATGATATTGACTTGTTTGCTGTTGGATTTGGTATTACTCCTGTTTTGTTACTTTCCACAGTTTGATTCACTAACTTGTGCATGTCTGAAGTGATGACTTTGCAGTTTTAACAGTAAATTTGTAAGGGGGATTTTTGCTGTTTTCTGGAAAGAAAGACCTACACATTGCACCACAGTGTTAAGGAACTATGAATTATATCGGAATTATTCACTACAAATGGAAGTTTTTTTTCATACAGCTTGTTGTTTTATTGGACTCTTTTGACTAACCAGACCATAAGCTTTATTTTATTTTTGAAGTGTATCCTTAATCTTGGCTGTTTCATCCTTTGGTGTAAGGAGTTGTGGCCACATTTCCCTATTAGGTTAATGATTCACGAAAGTAATTCAGCATGGCTCCATTTTCTGCTAAGGAAAATGGTGTCAGTCTATAAAATTACTTGTTCAAATGTTAAAATATTGGTGTGGGTACTTGATGTGTCTCACTGGCCAGTTACTGTGCCCATATTGTGCCATGGGAAAAAGGAGAGTTCTGCCCCTGGGTGCTGTATTAGTAGGGCATAACTTATTTCCACCACAGGAGATGAAGTATACTTATAACTGCACTGAAGCTAATTTCATGTTTTCATTTGAGCACTATAGACAATGTTCTGTTATTATTTTAGATGAATTATTTACACAGCTGAAAGTAAGCTAAATCATAGCACAAATCATTTTTTCTGTTGAAACATAACTGTTCACAATGGAAAATTCAAGTACTATGCTTTGAAAATGATGCTCTTTTCCAGATTTGCCAAAGGAAATAGAAAAGACAATAGATTTATTTATGTATTTGTGTGTAGGTGGGTGTATGTGTTTGTACTAAAGTAAAATATTTGCCTTTTTGCTGAGTAAAGACAACCTCAAATGTGGCTACAACAAGTAGCAGAATGTGTTTGTTAACAAGCCTCCCTGTATGGGTCTATATCACAATGTCGAACTTACAAAAGTTCAATCGCTGTAATATCGAACCCTAAAGTCCGAAACCCAATAAAACCGAAAACACAGAGCAGTGATTTTTTTTTTCTCCAGGGAAAAAAATCGCTGTTCTGTGACATACAAAATAAATAAATAAATTTTACCTTAAACTTAAACTAAAGTGGGGGGCTTTACCCCCCTACTTAAATATACCAACTACGAGACCACACCACAGTGGAGGAAACAGCAAAGCCTCGAAAACGGACCACCATTTTTTTTCCCTGGGAAAAAAGTTGATGTGCCTTGGCTTCGCTATTTTCAACTTTCAGACTTTAGGGTTCAATATTACAGTGTATGAACTTGTTTTAGTTTGACGTTGTAATATAGACCCTCCCTGTATAATAACTATTTTTTCTAAGATCTAGTTGCAGTCTTCTGAACTGAGTTTTGTGCATCTGGGATGAAGTGATCCATATTACTTTTCTCCCCGGGCCTCTACTGAAAATGGACATGTATCCAGTTAGACTAGCCCGGTCAACAAATGTAAAATAAAATAAATAAAATAAATTAGTTGTTTTGTTCAGGAAAACTATACTTCTCAGAAGGAAATTGTTCCTACTTCCTTCTTCCACTATATTTTCCTTAACTGCTGTCACTGCTTATACTGCAATTTTTAGTAATGACACAGAAATGCCTAACAACTTTTTTTTGTTTATTTCATGAAGCATGTAAACCCAAATGGCAAAACTAACTTTTTTCTCAGAGGTGACCTAGGAACACTCTATGTTTAAGTCACTTTTTCCAAGTCACAGAGGAGGGAGTTGGAAATTGAGGGACTCAAACTCTAGACTACCAGTTGAAACTCAATAGCAATTCATAGCCTTAATAGGTTTACAGGTTCATCGGCAAGTACTAGGCTAACTGCCCTTGCAAACCATTTTATGCTTATCCATTTTCCCTTTTTGTGTTCAAATTAATCTATCCCATTTGGTTAGAGATTGGCCTTACCCATCCCTTGGAGATAATTATATATTACCTCTAATGAGAATAACTGGGTTCATACCAAAGAATTTGATTTCACTACAAATGGAAGTTTTTTTCATACAGCTTGTTGTTTTATTGGACTATTTTGGCCAACCAGACTATAAGCTTTATTTTATTTTTTGAAGTGTATATTTAATCTTGGCTGCTTCATCCTTTGGTGTAAGGAGTTGTGGCCACATTACCCTATTAGGTTAATGATTCCCTAAGGTAATTCAGCATGGCTCCATTTTCTGCTAAGAAAAATGGTGCCAGTCTATTAAATTACTTGTTCAAATGTTAAAATATTGGTGTGGGTACTTGATGTGCCTCACTGGCCAGTTGCTGTGACCATATTGTGCCATGGGAAAAAGCAGAACAGAGTTCTGCCGCTAGGTGCTGTATTAGTAGGGCATAACTTATTTACACCACAGGAGATGAAGAATACTTATGACTGCACTGAAGCTAATTTAATGTTTTCATGTGAGCACTATAG
>NC_056745.1:933799747-933897247 GCF_019279795.1 Protopterus annectens
TGTATATAAAATTGAAGGGACTAAAATATGTTCACTGGTTGCATCTTGCTATCCATATCCATAAACAAGAGCTTTCCGTTTCTCAGTTTTTCTGTTATCTTTTGTTTAGTCTCCACCCCCATATCCTTAGCTGCCATAACAGAAGACTTTTTAAACTATGCTCCTAATCCTCGTTTTGTTGTGCCCCATTAATAATTGTACTGCTGAACCAATTCATGTGTGGGTACATAGTTTACACCTATAACTCCTGTTTAATTTTCATTAATTCTTTATCCTGAAAAGACTTTAAAATGCCTCAAAATATTCCACAAGAGTGAGGTGTCCTTTTCTAGTTTTATCAGGTACAAAATGATATTGTCTGCAATGAAGCCAACTTGTGTTGATTACCATACCAATTATATTCTTGAATTTCCAAGTTCCTTATTTTCTTTGCCAATGGCTCTAAATATAAAGCAAATAACAAAGGGAAAGAACACATCCCTGCCTGGTTCTTCTGATCAGACACAACTTGTGGAAGACTAACCTGCCACTTTAATTTTTGCCTCTGATCCCTTTTATATCCCCCTAATTAACCTTATTATTGCATCAGCGAATGCAAATGCTAACATTGCCCTACTCATAAAATTCAAGCTGATTCTGTCAAATGCTTTCTCTGTATCAAGACCAACCAACAGCAGTGGTACTTTATTACATTCTGCTTCCATCTGGTAAAATTGTTCTATTAATACTGTCAAATGTTTGCCTTCCTTGCTCAAAACCACATTGATCCAGCTCTATCAATTTTGGTAATGCCTTTGCCATTCTTAAATATTACAGACCATAAACCCTTTATAATCGTGATTTAAAATTGAAATGGGCCTATATAAAAGTGGGTCTCATTGATCTTTGATGTCTTTCAATATTACAGCCTTCACAGCTTTTTTTCCAGGGTGTTGGTGTTTACCCTCCTTTTAAAATACTGTTAAACAAAGCCTTCCAGATACTAGTCACTTTCCTCCCTTCTACCATCCTACGTTCCACAGGAATACCACCTATTCCCAGAGACTTTCCTGCAGATTGATTATACGGCACCATTTGTATCTCATCTCCTCATATCTTGATTGTTAATTGTTGAGTCTCATCTACCTCTAACCAAGACATAATTAAGTTTTCCATAAATATTTTATTCTATTTATTAATTTATTTAAGTTTGATGACCAGTGAAGTCCACTGGGCCAAGAAGAGCCCATTTTCAGTGGAGGCCCGGGGAGAAAAGCTCCACAATAATTGCAATTTACATTTCACATGTTACAAAAGGACATAGTTCATACAGCTAATTAAACATTTACAGATAAGCTCCATGATATTTGCAATTGGCTTGTCACAATGTTACAAAAATGAAAAGACATAATTCAATACAGAAATCTTCATTTCTGTTCTTTCTTGATTTCTGCATTTCTCTGCTTTATACAATTTTCGTACGATTTCTGAAATCTGTCTAATGCCTCTACAAGATCGTTGGCTATTTTTCTTATTACAAGCTCATTAAGTTTGGCAAAAACCCTTTCTACTTTTGATACCTAAGTCATTGTGCTAAAAGTTTTTTGTGCTCTAGAGTTATTATCAAAAAAACTGTTGCTTAACAGCAAACTTTCTAAACTCATGGATATTATCCACATACTCCCTTATTTTCTCTTCAGCAAGCTGCAGTTGTTCCTCTTCTTGTTCCATGAGATTTCCCTTATTCTGCAATACTTTAACCTTTCTCATCCCCTCTAATTAATTCCTGTTACATATTAACCATGCTCTTTTTCTTTTACTTCCATTCTATTTTTAAACTCCAGTTTCATTTTATCCACTCTCTAGCTGTGATCTCTGAAGAAATTTCTGTCTTCCATAACAACTCTTGGATAATTTCCACTAACCATTCCTTAAATTGCTTGCTTTCTAACAGGTAGGTGGGGAAGTACCAGTGTCTTATTTTTACTGCATTACCTTGCATTTGTATTACCCACCCACTGGGGGATGCACACGCCAGTGTATTTCTTTGTGCCGGTGCCAAGCCCAGATAAATGGGGAGGTTTACATCAGGAAGGGCATCAGTGTAAAATTTTTGCCAGATCAAATATGCGAACAATACAGATTTCCATACTGGATCGGTCAAGGCCAGGGTTAACAACAACTGCCTCCAATACTGTTAGCCAACAGGGTGTTAGTGGAAACTGGGCTATTGTTGGCTGAAGGAGAAGAAGAGGGGGAAGGCATGCCCAAAGGCAAGAAGAGAGGAGGAAGGTTGGGAGTGTGGTAGTGAGGGTAGGAACTTTGAATGTTGGCAGTATGACTAGTAATTGAAGAGAGATAGCTAATATGATGGAAGGAAAAAAGGCTGATATATTGTGCGTACAAGAAACCAGATGGAAGGGGAGTACGGCCAGATGTATTGGATGTGGGTTCAAATTGTTCTACCATGGTGTGGATGGGAGTAAAAATGGGGTAGGGGTTATCCTGAAGGAACAGTATGTCAAGAGTGTTTTGGAGGTGAAAAGAGTGTCAGAAAGAGTGATGTTTACGAAGATGAAATTGATGGTGTGATGATGAATGTTGTTAGGGCATAAGCTCCGCAAGTTGGGAGTGCAGTGGATGGTAAAGAAAATTTTGGATCAAGTTAGATGAACTGTTGGAGAGTGTATCCCAGGGTGAGAGTGTAATGATTGGAGCAGATTTCAACAGGCATGTAGGAGAAGGGAACAAAGAAGATTAGGAGATGATCGGTAGGTATGGTGTTAAGGAGAGGAATGCAGAAGATTGGATGCTAGTGGATTTTGCAAAAAGGATAGACATGGCTGTGGTGAATACATATTTTAAGAACAGGCAGGCATAGGGTGATGTACAAAAGTGGAGGATTATGCACACAGGTGGACTAGCAGGAGCATCAGTCTGAAAGAGATTGGAGACTGCAAAGTGGTGATGGGGAAAGCATAGTTAGGTAGCATAGGATGTTGGTCTGTAGGATGACATTGGTGATTAAGAAGAAGAGGAGGAGAGTGAGGGCAGTGCCAAGGATCAAATAGTGGAAGCTGAAAAAGGATAACTGTAAGTTGCAGGTTAGGGAAGAGTTAAGACAGGCACTGGGTGGCAGTGAAGAGGTGCCAGATAGCTGGGCAGCCACAGCAGAGGTGGTAAGGGAGACAGCTAGAAAGGTTCTTGGTGTGACATCGGGACAGAGGAAAGAGGACAAGCAGACCTGGTGGTGAAATGAGGAAGTACAGGAGAGTATACTGAGTAAGAGTTTGATAAAGAAGAAGTGGAGTTGTCAGAGAGATGATGAAAGTAGACAGGAGTACAAGGAGATGAGACGTATGGTAAAGAGACAGGTGACAAAGGCTAAGGATAAGGCATATGGCGAGTTGTATAAAAGGTTGGACAGTAAAGAGGGAAAAAAGGACTTGCACTCATTGGCTAGACAGAGGGACCAAGCTGGGAAATATGTGCAGCAGGTTAGGGTAATAAAGGATAATGAGGGAAACATACTTACAAGCAAGGAGAGTGTACTTAGCAGATGGAAAGAATACTGAAGGGCTGATGAATGAAGAGAATGAGAGAGAGAGTGACAGAAGGTTGGATGATGTGGGGATAGTGAATCAGGAAGTGCAACAGATTAGCAAGGAAGATGTAAGGACAACTATGAAGAGGATGAAGAATGGAAAGGCTTTTGGTCCAGAAGACATACCTGTGGAAGCATGGGGGTGTTTAGGAGAGATGGCAGTGGGGTTTTTAACCAGATTGTTTAACGGAATCTTGGAAAGTGAGAAGATGCCTGAGGAGTGGAGAAGAAGTGTATTGGTACCAATTTTTAAGAATAAGGTTGATGAGCAGAGCTGTAGTAACTACAGAGGGATAAAATTGATCAGCCACAGCATGACGTTATGGGAAAGAGTAGTCAAAGCTAGGTTAAGAAGGTGGTGATGATTAATGATCAGCAGTATTGTTTCATGCCAGGAAAGAGCACTACAGATGTGATGTTTACTCTGAGGGTGTTGATGGAGAAGTATAGAGAAGGTCAGAAGGAGTTGCACTGTGTCTTTGTGGACTTAGAGAAAGCATATGACAGGGTGCCTAGAGAGGAGTTGTAGTATTGTATTGGTAGTTGGGAGTGGCAGAGAAGAATGCACAAGTGGCACAGGATATGTACGAGGGAAGTGTGACAGTGGTGAGGTCTGCTGTAGGAGTGATGGATGCATTCAGGTAGAGTAGGGATTACTTCAAGGATCAGCTCTGAGCCCTTTTTTATTTGCAATGGTGATGAACAAGTTGACAGACAAGGTCAGACAGAAGTCCCCATGGACTATGATGTTTGCAGATGACATTATGATTTGTAGTGAGAGTAGGGAAGAGGTAAAGGAGACCCTGGAGAGGTGGAGATATGCTCTAGAGAGGAGAGGAATGAAGGTCAGCAGGACTAAGACAGAATATATGTGTGTGAATGTGAGGGAGGACAGAGGAATGGTGTGGATGCAGAGAGTAGAGTCAGTAAAGGTGGATGAGTTTAAATATTTGGGATCAACAGTTCAGATTAATGTTCAGTGTGGAAGAGAGGCAAAGAAGAGAGTGCAGGCAGGGTGGAGTGGATGGAGAAGAGTGTCAAGTGTCAGGAGTGATTTGTGAAAGATGGGTACCAGTAAGAGTGAAAGGGAAAGTCTACAAGATGGCAGTGAGACCAGCTATGTTGTATGGTTTGGAGACGTGCCATTGATGAAAAGACAGGAGTCACAGCTGGAGGTGACAGACTTAAAGATGTTAAGATTTGCATTGGGTATGACAAGGATGGACAGGATTAGAAATGAATATAAGATGGTCAGCTCAAACTGGACAGTATGCAGACAAAGCCAGAGAGGTAAGATTGTGCTGGGTTTGACGTGCTGAGGAAGGATGCCGGGTATATTGGGAAAAGGATGCTTAGGATGGATGCCAATTAAGGGTAAAAGAGGAAGGCCTAAGATAAGGTTTATGGATGCGAAAGAAAGGTACTTATTTTTCTCAAAATTTTCTTAAGCTCCATAATAGCAGTTTTAGGTGCTATACATACATGCTAGCATAATCCTCCTCTGACCTTTCCAGTAGCCCCTTATTGCCATAAATCTATCATTATATATTTTTTCCTCTTCTATCACTATTGGGGTTCCTCTAGAAATTAGTACAAGTACTTCCCATTTCCTTTGTCTCTGGTATTCTGCTAAATATCCATCCAGAAATCCTTTTTTTATCAAATTCAAATGCTCACTTCCTTCCAAGCATGTTTCTTGTAGCATTGCTATTTTTATTTTTCTTCATTTTTTACTATAATTAAGTACTCTTATCTTTTTGTCTATACTGGTGAGGCCTTTCACATTACAAAATAATATGAATAGTGAAGCCATTATGATAAGAAGTTATTTTTCCCACATATTATATGACAGATTTTTAACCCAGCTTTTGTATTTATATGAATCCATTAATATATGGCAGGTTTATCTTTTGTACAGTTGTTTCTTTTCATCTCCATTTGAACCTATGTAACATTTTACAAGACTTTTTGTTTTACTAAAAACCCTCAATCAAAAAACTAAACACCCCCAAAACACCCCCATAATGTATTAACTTAAAACAAACACACAAAGCTATGTACATCTTCAAATAATGATGTCTAACCCTCTGGATAGGAACAACTGTCCCAAATTGACAGCTGCACCCACAAGCATTACCTAAACTTACCTAGCCTGTGCTCCTACTTAGATTAATTGATGACTGTTCTTCTCTTATCTTTATTCCCTTCCCAGATGTGAAAAATAGCTTGCATGCTTTCAGGAAAATTTACTTTTAACCATGAGAAAATGTGCACTTACTATCTTTAAATAAGACCAGATTATATACAGTTCTACTGATTGAATTGCAGTATTTATATACCAGGAAAACTATTATCTCTTAATCACTTCCAATAATTTTAAACTTTATTTTTTACTAAGATGTGTGACATTCTACCTTTTAATTTTATGATTCTGTCATCAAACAGTGCACAGAACTGTTGAGATGTATTGTCTGCACATGTAGCCAGCTTATCTCCATGGAAACATAACATACTGTACAGTTGCCCTCAACTGCAGACCTCTTAGCACATAATGACCAGTTATTTGCTAAAGGAAAACCTTTCATTGCATTCACAGTGTTCTCTAATTTTTAAGCTCATATACTTATACACACACACACACACACACACACACACACCCACACACACAAAAAACTTGTTATTAGATTAATCCAATGGCATTAAGCCAGACATTCCCCTATACAAAATTAAGAGCAAGCATCTCAACTCTACATACAATCAGTGCACTTTTATATCCCACCCCATACCCCAACATCCCAAGATTACAGCATATTAACTTAAATTTGCTTTTGTCAAGCTTTTCTTCTCTTTTTACACTGTAATGACTACAGTTGTTAAAATTAAAAAAGGAAAAAAATACTTGTTGACATTAGTATCTTTATCTCATACAACAATCACTGTAAATGCTTTACTATATACCAGACAGTTTATATCACAAAATGTTTTATACAAATATTAAGAACAAGAATTGTTTTCCTTATAGTTATTTTTTTCACTTTTCTTCCATTAGTGTCCTTCAAACATTAATGATATGAAGTGGGGTATATGCCTTCAGTCACTGCACAAGTTTAATAAATTTAACAAAGTCCAATATTCTTCAACCACTTTTTTTGTAAAGCAATACTTCACAAACGTCATTGATGCTTTATAGTTTCAGATGTATTTACCAGTTTCAGTGTTGCTGGTCTTCTTCATGTTTGTCTCCATCTCCAAACCTCAGACTCTGGTTCAAGTGCAAGGTACTCCAAATTCTTCATCTCCTGTGCTTTATTCTGTCTCTTGATCATTTTCTTTTCGAACACTGGAAAATGTTTCACTGGCAAAGTCTCTCTGTGAGCTTTATTATCAGAAAAGTCTCCTTCTGTTTGATGATTCATTTTTTTGTTGGACAAACTTTTGAATTTTTCTCCTTAGCCTATTTTGTATCAAAATATGATTTTGATCCACCAGGAAAAAAAAAATCTAAAGGCAGCTGAATACAGTAGCATGAATCCCACACCGGCCTCTCAACATTTCATGATTGCTGGGATACATTTGTTTCTCTTCTGCCTAGTGAACAGTGAATAATTATACTCTACTGTGTCCAGTTTTTAATACTTTGCCCTTCTGCCATAGTTTTGTCAGGATCAGCTCTTCCTGCTGGTATGATTATATATTTTCTAATACAGATTTTGGCTGCTTTTTTATGACCAGGTTTGAAACATACACATGAGGTGCACTTTCAATTAACAAATTGTGCTGAATACCAGTGCAGTTGCTTAATTGTGCTTTCATAGCATTTATACACTATGTTCCTACTGGTTTCTCTGGTACAGCATAAAATCTTAGCTTTTCTGTGTGTGCTCTGTCCTCTAACTCTGTCATTTTTTGAACCAGCTCTTCTTGAACAGTCCCATTCTCAGCCAACCTTCTCTTTACTTCATCTGATCTTTGCAGTGTTTTCAATTCATCTGAATAGCTATTGAAACCTTCTTCCCTTGTCTACAGCAATTTGTTATTTCAGCTGATGTGCTGCTTCAATGCTTCATTTATTCTAATCAGCTTTGAGCTCATATGATTTATTTTCTTTCTCTAAATCACTGGAAGCCATCTCTTGTACTTGAACTGGAACTTAAACTGCTTTTTGCTGAACAGCTGCAGGATTCTTCCCAGTCAGTGTTTTCTCATCAGCTTTTCTAGTTGATTTTGTTTCAGGGTTTCTGTGTTTCTTTTCTGCTGGCATCCAGGCAGTATACTTACTAGTTAGTGATTAGGATTTACTAAAACTGGCAGAATTACTAGCCCTTATTTCTCAGTTTAAAATGTTCATGCTGGGAGATGTGAAGTTAAACTGTTGATCAGTGAGCAATCATATAGAAAGTACAAATGGTGATGATCTTAACCTGAAACACTCTAACAATAGGTCCCAATTCAGAGAATTCCATTCTTATGTTCAAGGTGGTAGGCTAGCTCATACTTTTCCACTAGTATTATAACTCTGTTATCTGAAGTGACCAGATCTGGCCTAGACAAATTTTCATTCCTCTCCAGTTCTTTTCCTCTTATTGGCATGAAAATCATACAGCATTAACATACCAGGTACCTGATTTGTGTGGGACTAGACCATAGTTCTGCTTTATGTTCCCAATACCACCATTTTAACAGGACAGCAAGATGTTTCAGGTGTAAGCAATTACATAAATTTTGTTATAAGATCTCTAAGATATAAACATTCAGCAGAAGAATCATAAAAAACATAAGAAGAAACAAAGATAAGCATAGGGGCAAGTCATTCACAGAGGAGGAAAGTCTTCTGTGCGGGATTTTACCACTTCTCCAACTACAGACCCTCATCTAAGTTCATGTTATCTCCTTCTCTATTTCAAGTCTCTTTAGCCCCACAGACCATGGTAGCACTTTCTGGAGTGGAGCTCCTACAAGTTTGCACTAACAGGTCCTGGGTTCCTTCATTGCTACTAAGAGGCTACACAGATTGTAATCTTTTCAGTGTCTCAATGTTATCATAAGTTTTCTCATAATCCATCTCATAGTCTGTTAGTTCTCCAGAGAACTGGTCTGAAGACTAGGTGATCAAATTCTAAAGGAAATAACTCTCTACTCCTGATATACTTGATTCTGCAAGTGCTAAATATCTTTCCCCAGAGAATGGCCTTTTGAGTGGAGATATTACAACATGATCCCAGTCTCTTGGAGTGATATTTTGACTTTTTTATGGCAATTTATAACCTTTTTTGTCACTTTCACATCAGCCTTACATTGCCTTCACTTTTTCTTGCTTTGGCTAAGCAGGCTAGGACACACTGCCATATTTATTTCAATCCCTGGCTCTTTTTGCCACACTCCAGAAGTAAATTTACCCAACGCTTCAGGGACACCACTCTTAGAGTCATCTCTAGTACTCCTAATTCTGTGGTACTTCTTTGCTGTGACTTGCTACATTGAGTAAATTTCTTATAGCAGTCCTGTACCAGGTAGGAAAACTGCAGGGGGGAGAGCTCTATGATCCAGTTCCACTTTAAGGATGCATTAGACTCCTTCTGAAGACAACCTTCTCAAAGGTCAGAGCAACATTCAGCTACTGCAGTAACTGGCTAGTGTTTTGCAGGACAGAGACCTGTAAATTCACATTTATTTTCCACTAACAGAGATGTTGAAAATACCTTTTCTGGGGAGTAGCACTACATTTACCAAGACTATGAACTTAATTTACCATGTGTTGTGCTGATGTAATATAATTTGATGCACAGTTCCCATATAATAAAACACTAATGCCATCTGCTATCATGTGCTATTTACTCATTACATCCGAGTGGCACCTCAAGGTGCATCTGCAGTTACCTCCTACTGACGCCTCCAGGAGTCAAATATTGCTTGTTCATATTTGCATCAATAGTTCCAATACCATGCAATGAACAAGATATTAAAATATTTAATCTTAAAGGTTTCACAATGGCAAACACAACTGCATTAACAGTTGACTAATGTCTAGTGCAGGTAAAGAGACATCTGTTGTTTTAATTATATTAATTTATTCAGATATACTTTTCACATTTTTCTAAACATCTCAACAAGCAAGTAACACATACAGAACTCCTTAGCCTAAAATGAGATCTCTCAGCTAGCTGAATAAAATGCTGCTAACAGGATGTGTGTAGCTTGAATAGTTGTTGAGATATTGTAAGTTGTTTACAAAATATTACAAACGTTAACAATTACTGTGTTTATTGTGACTTATAAATTTGATTTAAGACCTAGAACCTAAAAAATACAACCACTATAAAAACAGTTTGTGCTGAAGAGTTTGTCATTTATACTTCTTTCTTCTCCCCTATGGTTCCAGAGATATGACATAATTAGATTCTGTCAAAAGGCATAGGCTCCAGCCATTGGAAGTTATAATGCAAACTTCCTGAGCTCCATTGGAGTGAAAGAGTTAAGTTGTAATACAAAGTCTGTACCCAATTTGTTGTGACGTGTTATTCTGATATAATACAACTTCTATACTCAATCTACTCTTAAGTATTGTTGTGATGTAAAACAATGTCTGCACCCCATCATCGTGTGCTGTTCTGATGTAATACAACATCTTCACCCAGTCTGCTGTTATCTGTGGTTCTGATGTAATACAATGTCTGCACTCAAGCTGATATCATGTCTGACAAAAAACAATGTTTCTGCACAGTCTAAGTCATGAGCTATTTTGATGTAATACAACATCAGTAGCTAGTCTACAGTCATGGCTACTTCATCTATGGTCCAATATGATTAAGCCTTCTTTATTTCTAGCAAAGAGATCATACTAATTAACGGATTTCGAGCAGTACAAAAATACAGTCACAGAAACCATTTTCAACTGGATATTAGTTTAAGGAGAATACTTTGTACCATGCTCGTTTTTGCTTAATCCACAGGGAAATAAGATTTTTGGTAAATATCACTGAGTATGTGTTACTAATTATGCTGTACATTTACTTTAATATTATTGTCTGGTTTTGGAATTTGCAGTGAAAAATGAATGCATGACTCTACAAGGATGTGTTTGGTTTCTGTTTAGATGTTTCTTACTTACATTTCCTCCTCTACTTGGACTTATACTCATTTGGTTTTGCATTCTGCTTGATTTCTACATTTGCCAACAAAATTCTGTAGCTCAATATATGGTCTTTTTTTGCATATTTTACTAATGTTTTATCATTTCTGCTTTTCGTCTTTGAGCATTTCTGGTTTCTTCCACAGCCGCTTAAGCCAATGGCAACCATAAAAACAGATTTCAGCTATTTTTATTTAGCAAATATCTAAAAAAATATATCAGTGTACTGTAATGCACAGAAAGTAAGACAGAGCAATGTAATATAATTGTAAAGAGAAATAATAGATAATTCTAATGCACCAATGTGAAGACAATGGGCCGGATTCACGAAGGCTTGCACGGAGTCTAAGAGTAGTGTAAGACTCCATGCAGCCTTCGCGATCCAGGAACAGCCCAAAGTCCGTGTAAGAGACAAGCTAAAACGGCTCTTACATGGAGTGGGCGTGGATAAGCTAATCACCTCACTTGCAGCTGAATAGCATGCAAATGAGGATGATTAGCAATCCAGGAAGCCCAGAACAGCCCGTGTAAGAGCCGTTTTAGCTGCAGAAATGTACTCAGTTGACAACTGAGTACGTTTCTGCAAAAACTGCAATGGAGCCATGTCAGCTGCAAATAAATGGTGCATATGTGTCAGGCAGCATGCCAATGGCCAAATATGTGGCCATTGGCAAAGTAACCTGATGCAAATATATTAAAAATATATATTTTTTTTCCGGCGATTGCCGATGTTTAAACCCAGCTCAGCCCCGCGCAAACGGGCTGCGCTGTATAAAACATAAAAACGAAGGTTTTAAACCTACAAATGTAGGTTTTATGCAATACATGGAATGTCAATGCAGGGACCAGCAGACCAAAACCAACATGGCCACCATGTAGTGGTTGCTAAGGGGGGAAGCTGAGTCTAAGACATGTAACTAAGCATTAGTAGGCAATCTGATGCAAATGAGTGTAAGGATACTGAATTCCACTGTCACATAGCAAATGAGCACAGTCTGAGTAGTGTAAGAGTTACAGAAGGGGAAGGAACAGAGTAGGAGATAGGTGACATCACAGTGGGGAATGGTAGAAAGAAATGCAGTTCATTGGAGGTCAGAGTTACATGACAGATGTCAGACAGATATCATGGAAAGAGGTGTGCCACTAACTAAGCATGAGAAAGTCAAGAAATGGAAGGTGTACACTGTTGCCTACACCAAAGTCTCTTGCTGGATGTGTATGCGCACGTGTGCACGCCATGAAGCGCGAGTAAGGCAGTGTGCGCGCGTGTAAAGCAGACTGAGCATGTGGGAGCGTGTTGGGAGATGTTTAACACTGTTTGCGCGGGCGTGCACGCATTTTAATCCGAATAAGCAGATTCTGAACCGTGTAAGTATGTGTGCGTGCGTGTAAGCCACTGTGAGCCTGTTTCTGCTGGTTTACACATGGCTCCACCCTGAGGAAACAGAAAGGAAAAAGGAAGCAACAGATTTAGTAGGAAGCTAGCAGGGAATACTGCTGGAGCTAGCAGGTGAAAACAATTAGATGCAGGCAATTACACAGGCAGAATAGTAGCCCAGCCCAGCACTTAAAACTCTGCAAACAGCAGTGCAGGATGTTTCTCTCAAGAGACACTGCAAGACAGGAGTTAAGTTATCAGAAGTGAAAACTGAAAAGCTGAACTCAGAGCAGAAATGTTAGGGGCTGCCATAGCTGTCATAATGAGACATAGGCAACTTGCTGAGGGTGGTGACAATGCAGATGGTGCCAGACAACCCACAGTGAGGAGACGGAGAAGAGTGTACAGGCCCAGGGTCACCTACCACGGGTTACATGAGCTGGAGATAGTAGAGCTATAGAGTGGACAGAGACCTCCTGCAGCAAATAGTGGAGCTGTGCAGGCCAAGCCTCACACACAGAACCAACAAAGGGGAACCCATCCCAGTGGAAACCAAGGTATGTGTTGGCCTAAGAATACTAGCAACAGGTACCTTCCAGAGACCATCTGGTGATATGATGGGGATATCACAGGCATCAGCCTCCAGGGTACTGCACCAGTTCCTGGATGCCATGTCAGCACATGTCGGTGATCATGTATATTTCCCCAATGCCCGTGAGTTACTGGCCAGCAATATGCGTCTCTTCCAGCAAATAGCGGAATACCCTGAGGTAGTGGGTGCAATAGACTGCACTCACATATGCATCAAAGCACCAGCCGGTGAGTGGGGTAGGGCATACATCAACCACAAGGGCTTCCCCTCCATCAACTGCTAGGTCGTGTGTGATGCCCAGGGCATAATAATGAATGTGTGTGTTGGCTGTCCTGGGAGCTACCATGATTCCCACATCTGGCATTTGACGCAGCTGTACTAGACATTTGCCAATGGGGACATCCCGCATGGACACCTAGTGGGGGATGCAGGTTATGCACTGGAGCCGTGGCTGATGACACCCATCAGAAACGCACACACACCTGAACAGGAATGCCATAATGAGGCACACGCACAAACACGTAATGTAATAGAGCGTGTGTTTGGGCTGCTCAAGTCACGGTTCCGGTGTCTGGACACATCTAGTGGAGCCTTGCAGTACACACCAACTACATGTACCCAAATTGTCATGGTATGTGCTATGCTACATAATATGATCTTGCGAAAACAGCTGCAGCAGGACCAGCATAGGGCCGGGCCAAAACCCCCCCACCATTGCCAAGGCCATCACAGGCAGAGCGTGACTCGGAGGAGGAACAACCTGAGCCTGCCCCAGTAGGCAGAAGGAGGCGTGCCCAGTATGCCCTGGCCTTGGCAAAGAGGCAACACATAGCACATACACTGGCTCAGTAGGAACCCTGAGAATGATACCCCTCTCTGACTCACTCATATAGTAACAGGGATGCCTAACATGACACAACCTGCTCTCAAACATGTACAGGGAAGTGTAATATGCGCATCCGACAGAGGCAGCCCTGCAGCACCACCTGAGGCATGAATGCTATGTGTTAAGTAATGTAACACCATGTACTATATGCACACCTGAGGACCCTGACTAACATCCTACCTTCACCAAGCATCATGCCACAACATGACAATGAGATGATCAAGTGCAATAATTGACTGGAGTATCACAGTTAGTCAAAGGGGATCCAATGTGTGCCAGTCTGGGATGACATGCTGAGCATGACATGATGCACCACCTGCTAGGACTGGCGTGCACCTATCAGTGCAGGCCGTATGGATACTGGCAAAGGCTGTTGTTACCCACAGTGTGCCCTGAATAGGTAAGGCTCAAAACACAAACCTATCTCCATAGGTATCAGAAGGGATAAGAATAAGATAAGGGATAAGTCGAAACAGCAAGATGCATGCAGTCTAAACTCACCCAGTATGGAGAATGTTGATATCTGCACTGTAACAGAAAACTGAGCCAAGGCTCACAACAGCACCCTAACACTACCAGGTTACACCTCATACTGTGCTGTACAGCCTCAAAACATGGAACAAGCTACAAAAGGAGGGTGACTAGCAAGAATTGTCAAGGATAACCACACCCCCATGTTGGTAGCACAACAAAAAGCAGCATGGACTAGCCATGGTCAAGTAACAGTGGCTAAAACTGCCCCCCAGTTTATAGCCTGCTACAGACTACTGTCCTAACACCAGGAACTGCACCTGGCCTATGCTGGAATACATGAATATATCAAGTCCTCCAAACCACATTATATTGGGTGACTGAAAATACCCAGACATAGACTGGGAGCATTATACTAGCTCCAACAGTGTAGGACAAAAGTTCATAGAATCCATAAACCAAAAGGCCCAGGAACAATGTACCAGTCCCACAAGAGGGGTAAGCATACTGGATGTGATAATCAGCAACATGGGTACTGGATGGCAAGATGAGAAGTGTATTGCTCACTGGTAAAAACAGACCATAGAGTAATCACACTGGATATACAAATCCTGACCACAGTCCCTGGCCAGAAAACCACAGTGGAAAACATGTGTTAAGCAATATTTGCACTCCTCCAAACTGATGTGGAATCCATTGAAGGTCCTGTGCAGGTGCAAAATATGGGCCACACCTCAGAACCTGTAATACAGCCATTCCATGAACACTGCCAGGAATTCTTGGATTATGCAATCCTAAATTAAAACAAGACACAATGCCATACACACAGGAATCTGGCATGGTGGACACAAGCCATAACCAAACCATGCAAGACAATGAGGAAGCTACTACATGATAGAGCAAACATAAACAATGAAGTAATCACTGATCAGTAGTATGGCAATAAAATCTGTCCACACATACAATCCACTAAGGCCAGCCACAACAAGTTGAATCTGTGAATCCTGAGGCAATGTTACACCTGCCCCAAGTACACAGACAACCCCCAACTCCACCCAAGAAATACAAATATATGTGAGAGATGCAACCATCTATTCAAACTGGAGGCTGAGCTCCCTCAACTCAGTACTCCCAAAACTAGTCAGAAGGAGAAGGTAACCACACACACCACAAACACAGTCCCACATAGACCTATCATAACTGCAAACCAAACACATAAACACAGAAAAACATTCCCGGAGGCACAAATTACAAACACAGCACACCAACAGAGGCCTCTAAAGCAGACACCCAATCAAACAACCTCCAAACATAGCACATGCAACATGTAGTACACAAAGCTGGTGTGCCAAACAGTCACAGGCCAGAAGGAGAAACAACATGCCTGATACAGTTGTAATAGGTGACTCCATAGTCAGACACACTGCTGTCCCGCACACCAGACTGAACAAGGGAAAGGGTACAGTAAGCTGCCTGTAGGCTGCCACAATACGCCACATAACAGAAGTATGCAGGTCACTCCAAAGCAAGTAGAAATATGATGCAGTCATAGTCCATGCTGGTGTGAATGATCTGAGATGTATCTCCCTAGACTACATGAAAAGAGACATAGATGAGCTCTCTGATTATGTAGTCCAGGCCAGTATGACACTCACCGTTTGCAGCATCCTACCCCTACCAAGAATAATGCCACAGTACAAACACGGAATGATCGGTCATAGCAAGTGGCACACTTACTGGTGTCATTCCAAGGGGATCCAATGTCTGTCTGCTTGGGATGTCATGCTTGACAAGCCACGCAGCTGTTCTTGGGATGGCTTGCACCTGTTACCCCTGGCCTGAATATTGGATAAGGCCTTTGCCACCTCCATAGAGCCTTTTGTAGGCAAGGCTGAAAAGACTGACCCACCACCCTAGAAAACATAAGTGGAAAGAAACATAAGGGTAATGCTGAACAATGCCAGATGTGTAAACCCCAATATGCATGCTCCCAAGGCCATCCCCAGTATGGAGAACATCGATGTCTGTGCAGTGACAGAAACCTGCTGCAAGCCTCCTGACAGCACACCAGCACTACCAGGTTATACCACGTATCATGTGTCATGGCCCCAAAACCTGGAACAAAACATAAAAGGAGGGTGAGTATCCATATTCAGCACAGACACCCATACGTCCAGGTAACTGACAATGCACAAGGCATTGGAGTCCACCCATGTGCAACTAACTGTAGGCAAGACTGCTGTACAGTCTGTAGCATGCTACAGACCACACTCTCACACACAGGAACCCCACCCAGCCGTCCTGAAGACACTGGACAGTATGAATGTCCCACCAAATACCAGACAAGGTACCACAAATTACCACATAGGTGGTAAACCATTATGTATGGAAGGAGTAACCAGGGACCTAGGGACACAAGTGGACAGTAACCTGTTATGTGACACCCACATTGCCAATGTGGCTAGGAAGACTGTCTACATTTGACACCGTATCAGGAAAGGATTCACATCTACATCAACAGAGGTCATTGTGCCCCTATACTGTTCTCTAATCACACCCATAATCTAGTACAATGCCTCATATGGGGTGTACCTTACCTGACACCTGCAGCAGTTAGAAAGACCTCAAAGGTACCTCACCAAGAGGATAAAGGGTCTCAAATATATGTCATATGCTGCCTGGCTGTAGACACCCCAGCTGAATGCAGTCACATACTGCCTACACAGAGGTATTGCATGCCTGTTGTAGAAGGCCATGCCCAACACAGGAGTAATGGACATGCTCCACCCCAGAAAACTCAAATCCATCGGAGCTGTGAAAGTGAGAGATGTCAACCTCAACAAATAATGAAATAGGATGTGCTGGTGGGACAGATACATAATCCAGAGGCTCCCCACACCCTGGACCAGAATCCCACTCCATGTTAGGTAGAGTCCCTCACTGACACTCTTCAACAGGAATCTTGCCAAGTGGATGGATGATTGTAGAGTTACACTGGGGGTCTTCACTGTGTCATGTCCAGACAGAGGCACAGCAAAGCAAATCATAAATGGCCATAATATTCACATAGCAAGGGGTGGCAAGAGCTACACACACTCTGGCTAGGCTAACAAATGCCCTAGGGTGGATAGCCTAGTATGAACCTATGAACCTATGAAGATACAAATTGTACAGGACACTAAGGATAATCCCAAGGCTTTCACAACTGATGGTAAGAACCATGTTGGGAATTCACAGATATGCTCTGAATCACACAAATATCACAAACACACACACATATTGCCAACATACATCCTGACAGGTGCAGTACAACCCCCCCCCGAATGCAGAATATCTATCCCAGCAGACTGCTGGCCCCCTGACATTGCAGATGCTGAGGTAACAGCCAACATCTACAAAGCAAAACACACAGCAGCAATGGTATGAGATGGTGTCCTGGGCTTAGTGCAACATGGACTCCAAGATGAATGGAATGCCAAACCACACTACTGCTCAATGTCAGCCTTACCACAGAATATGTACCCAAAGAGCAGTGTACAACAACAGTGGTCCTTCTCAACAAAGGTGTTGCCTGAATGGATACTCTAAACTACTACCCCAGAATCCTGAGAAGCTCGGTCTGCACAGCTATGGAAAGGATCAGCATGTACCACAGACATAAAGATATTGGGGACCTACTGACATCGGACCCTACCCAGTGTGGCTTTCTTAAGTGCTGATCCTGCCCCTAAACATGTTTGACTCAATTGAAACAGTCATTAAGGTCATTGATGAGGGCAATGTGGTCCACACAGCATAGCTGGACCTTGCAAAGGCTTCTATACAATACCCTACGTGTTCATTATAGATAAGCTCACCAGCTTAAATATAAACCCCTATGTCAGTACAGGGGTTGCAAACCAGACCCAGGACAGAACAGACATGGTCAGACATGCTGCAGCCATGTCAGACTACAAACCAGATATAACTGGCATCCCACAAGGCTTGGTCCTGGGATCTCCCTCGTCTGGTATATATGTCCCATAGGTACAGGCAAACATGGAAGGACTGTGTCCGAACATGTTTGCAGAGGACTACAAACTGCTCACCACATATGATCCACCAGCTGACACAAGCATCCCACAAAAGGGCCACATAGAAACAGACAACTGCTGCCATAGCCATGTCAGCAAGCTAATTGCAGAAAAGTGTATAGTCAACCCCCGTGGATATACAGTAAGTGCCCACCAATTACCACATAGGTGTTAACCCATTATGTAGTTAACATGTAATGAGAGACCTGGGGACACAAGGTGATAGATATCCTGCATTGGACAAACATGTGCTGTAGTGTTTACAGAAACATACCATATACCCACCTAATCATGAAGGTCGTCAGATCTAGATAAGGGGAGGTCATTGTGGCTCTGCAGTCATCCTTCATCAGCGGTACAATTGACTACAATAGCCCCTGTGGGATGTACCTCAGCAGACACCTCCATCAACCGTAAAGTCCCCAACAGTACCTCACCAGGAGTATCAAAGAGCTTGCACAGATGCCATGTGTTGCCTGTGTTGCTGGTATCAATAAACATGCTGCACCTTGTACAATCTGAATGGCAGTGAGCTATGCACATGAGAGACCTGAACCCCAGCACTGACTTACATAGGACAAGCTGTACTGCATGATCCATAACACAGAAGCCACCCCCACCCATGAGTGAACCCCTAGTACAGGCTACCCATAGAGTCACTTATCAATCTTCCTCAATAGGAATCTTGATGAGTGGATGGGAGATGGTAGCTTTATCCTGGGTATCACTGTCATGTCACAGGTAGACAGAGGCACAGTATACTAACCATGACATATGTCATGGCAAACTCCACTAACAATGTGTGTTGAAGGACAAACACACTCTCCAACTAGCATTAGACATGGACTAGGGCACATCGCTAGTGTTTGCAAATGTACACCTATGTTGTGGAATACACTACCAATGTTGGACAAGCCTGGTTTAAGTAGTTCATATCTGAACAGAATGCAACATGGTCAGATGAACACAACTGGCCCCTAACCAGGCTGTTGTGCCCACTATCAAAATGTAAAGTAGTGATAGCACTAAAGCCCAGGATACTGTCCACCACAGTCAAAGTACTACCAGTACACTATACAGTACTACAGTGTTAGGTCAGTGTGAAAGGATGTTGACAACTGTATGCAAAGTATCCCATGCAAACACTGCAGGCACAGTATAATCCTGTTGTGTTCACACACAAAGCAGTTGTACAGTAACTACACAACATGACACACAACACACAACCATAAACGGGTGATATTTGTTGAAGTTCACACTCATCCACAAATGTGGTGGGCTGCAGAGTCCAACATATGGAATGCTCACACTGGGCATGCTCACACACTTTGATAAATGAGACATATGTCAGACAACATGCCATGGGAAGGCTGAACTGGGCATGCTCACACACTTAGGTCAAATCTCAGTTTAGCAGTTGGACACACATATCTGGTATTTTTATGTGTTATTCCAGGAACCAACCACATTACAGCAGTCTGCCCAGTGCACACAGTTAAATGACTACAGAGACATACGTGATATAGTGGACCCCTCCCATATGCAAACATCTTCCACAGATGCACAAGTTGTTCATACAAACAGGGAATGCTATGGCAATAAAGATGTGCAAACAGTCTATCAGCAACAAATAATGTGCATTTGACAATTAAGCATATGGGTGTAGAGGTCAACACTAGGCTGTTTGCCCTAGGGAATGACAGCTTAGCCAGAGTGTGCTTGGTGTCTGCCTCCCGACAGGATGCACATTCCCCTTTCTAAACACCGATGATGTCAGCACCCTATAAGTACAGCAGGAGAAAAGAAACTTCCCAGTAATGCGAATAGCTCGCTCCGCTAATGCATCCGTCATAACATAGTTAGGTAGGGGTTTGAATCCTGCAAATGCTCAGTGTGTGTAAGTCTGTGGGAGATAAATGTCCCTTTTGGCAACTAGGAAAACACACTACAGGATGCACATTCCCCTTTCTAAACACCGATGATGTCAGCACTCTATAAGTATAGCAGGAGAAGGGAAACCTCCCAGTAATGCGAATAGCGCGCTCTGCTAATCCATCCGTCACAAATGTCATAACATAGTTAGGTAGGGGTTTGAATCCTGCAAGTGTGTGTGTTTGGCTGAGGGGGGTTAGGGTGTGTGAGGACAATGTCCCTTTTGGCAACTAGGTGAACAGACTACAGGATGCACATTTCCCTTTCTAAACACTGATGATGTCAGCACCCTATAAGTGCAGCAAGAGAAGGGAAATCTCCCAGTAAGGTGAATAGCACACTCTGCTAATGTGTCAGTCTCGAGTGTCATAACATAGTCAGATAGGGGTTTGAATCCTGCAAATGGCAAGTGTGTGTTTTTGGCTGAGGGGGGTTAGTGTGTGTGAGGACAATGCCCCTTTTGGCAACTAGGTGAACAGACTACAGGATGCACATTTCCCTTTCTAAACACTGATGATGTCAGCACCCTATAAGTACAGCAAGAGAAAAAAAACCTCCCAGTAATGTGAATAGCACACTCTGCTAATGTGTCCGTCTCGAGTGTCATAACATAGTCAGATAGTGGTTTGAATCCTGCAAATGGCAAGTGTGTGTTTTTGGCTGAGGGGGGTTAGTGTGTGTGAGGACAATGTCCCTTTTGGCAACTAGGTGAACAGACTACAGGATGCACATTTCCCTTTCTAAACACTGATGATGTCAGCACCCTATAAGTACAGCAAGAGAAGGAAAACCTCCCAGTAATGCGAATAGAGCGCTCTGCTAATGCATCCGTCTCAAGTGTCATAACATAGTTAAGTAGGGGTTTAAATCCTGCAAATGGCAAGTATGTGCGTTTGGCTGAGGGGGGGTTAGTGTGTGTGAGGGAAATGTCCCTTTTGGCAACTAGGAGAACAGACTACAGGATGCACATTTCCCTTTCTAAACACTGATGATGTCAGCACCCTATAAGTACAGCAAAGAAGGGAAACCCCCCAGTAATGCGAATAGCACACTCTGCTAATGTGTCTGTCTCGAGTGTCATAACATAGTCAGACAGGGGTTTGAATCCTGCAATTGGCAAGTGTGTGTTTTTGGCTGAGGGGGGTTAGTGTGTGTGAGGACAATGTCCCTTTTGGCAACTAGGTGAACAGACTACAGGATGCACATTCCCCTTTCTAAACACTATTCAGCTGAAGGGCCATGGCTCTGGCACAAGTTGTCTGTTTCTATGATGCCCCTTTGGAAGATGCTTGTGTTGGCTGGAGAGTTGATTATGGTGGCCAGTTCGCAGTCATCTGCATATTTGGTCAGCCACAGTCCGTCCGTGCTGGCCTGTACCTCCAATAAATATATACCAAACAAGAGAGGTCCCAGGACTGAGCCTTGTGGGACACAACTTGTAACTGGTTTGGAGTCTGGCATGGCTCCAGCAATTCTAACCATGTGGGTTCTGTCCTTGAGCCACTGTGCAATCCATCTAGTGACATAGGGGCTTATATTTAAGCTGGTGAGCTTCTGTAGAATGCCCAAGTGGGGTATTGTTGTGAAGGCTTTTGCAAGGTCCAGGTAGGCTGTGTGAACCACCTTCCCCTCGTCAATGGCCTTGGTGACTGTTTCAAAGAAATCAACCAGGTTAAACCTGGTAGTGCTGATGTGCTCTCAGTAGCCCTGAACCAGGCATCTGTTACTGCACAGATATCGATGTTCTCCATGCCAAGGAGTGTTTTGGGTGCATGCATCTGGAGGTTTAGACTTCTGGCGTTGGGTAGCATTACTCTTAGTTTCTTATCCCTTGTGATACCTATGAAGGTGGGTTTGTCATTTGAGCCTTGCCTAACATAGGCACTATGGGGGTAGCAAGAGCCTTTGCCAATATCTGAAAGCCCAGGGGTGACAGGTGCAGGCCGTCCCTAGCGAAGCAGGTAGTTCAACAGAAGATGAATATGTGAAGGTGTAGTGCCTGTGATTAGTTAGCAGTAGCATATATGACTGCTCACGTGGACACATGCCAGGTAAGTCATATGCACTGTGTCACAGGCAATGTACATGTGAACAGGACAAACAGTGACATCCTGTCAAGTGGGACATGGACATACATATAGTAAGCTATGCAGATGGCACTAGGAGTCCACAGAAGCTCTATAACTATGCATTGCACGTGTGATCAGTATTCCAGGGTAATTGCAAGCAAACATGCATGCAAACAAAGCTACAGTAAACAGGGCTGCATGTAGTCCATTGTACAACAAACAAGCTGTACCAGTTCCAGTAGGTAACACTGCAAATATGCAGGCACTATGCACATGTACATGGAAATACACGGGTCAGATGGCTAGGGTCCAGTCTCAGTGCACACAAGTGTACAGACCACTTACTGTCAGGATGTACAATAACTGGATGGAAACCCATGTGCTCATACCTGCAGTAATACACGTCAAATAACAGGCACTGAGCCTTCACTCAGTGGTTCCATACTTATTAGGATGTATGCTACCTGGCCTGCCACCACAGTATCCCTGACATATATGGGGACTCTCCCTCCTGTGACAGTTAGTTTTGTGTGTTGGGGCTGTCTAGCATGGTATGAGATGTGAGCATGCAGTACTAGGGTGCTCCTGTGTGTCCTGTACCAGTCGTGTAGTACTGCACACATATCAACATCCTCAGACATCTGCATTGCAGAGTCCAGTGTGGGCAACATGCCACTTGCAATTTACATGTCCATCATTGCGTATTACTACATTCATTACCTTATCCCCTGAGCTACCTATGTATGTAGCCTTCTGTTGACATCATTACCACCAGTATGCCAACATGTGCAGATGATACACTATGGTACCTACCATGGGTGTAGACAACAGGACATGACAATCACACACTTACTGCATCAGGCATGCTGTGATATACCCACAATTAATTCAGCACACAGTACTGTTAACAACATGACACTATTACTACACATCTATGTGGTCACCCTGTGCATCAGCAACATGTTAACCTGTACCTGCACAGTTGTTACAGATTGCAGGAGGTGGCACAGTTTCATCATATGCACAGGGTGTGAACTTGGTATGCCTGAGTCAGCCACCGATACCACCAATTGACATGTATGTGTATGTGTGTTGGTGAGGGACAGCAGTAGAAGGTGGGGCAATGTTGATGCAGTGTCTGCGTGTATGCGGTAGCCCTAGGTGTTGTCAATTCGCATGTGTGTATGGATGCACACAGTTCCACCTCATGGCTGCCATATACTGGTGTTTGTGGACAGCCACAGACTGTACCGGCCAGGTCATACAGATCAGTGTCTCTGGCCACGGACACGGTACCTGTGCCTTGCAGGGGTGCTACGGACCGTATCCAGTACCAACCCAGACTGGGTACTGTCATCAGAAGCAGGTGTTCGTTGACTGGACACAGATCCCTGTCGGGCCCAGCCAGAGCCACGTGCACGTGGTCTCCTGGTGTGGTCTGATGACGGCACAGACCCAGCATTGCTGGGGCTGCTGCTGGCACTACGGGGGCGGCCGCGGCCCTGTTGTCGTCCGCGACGACTGCCAGCTGCTGCTGTTGCTGGCATATGGCCACGTCGACGCCTCAACCACCCACCATTGCCCTGGCTCATGGACATGTAGTTGTGGAACCGGTCTAATATGTCCCCACAACATCTGTCTATGACATTGGTGAAATCACGGATGGCAGCCGCAATCTCATGCATACTGTCAGTCATGGCTGTGCGACATGCTGTCAGCTCCCTCAGACCCTATCTGGTGTACCGTTCCATACGTGACTGTGCCTGCATGACAGCCCGAAACATAGCTGAGGTTGTAAGACCTCTGTGGGCATGTCTGACAGGGGCAGTACGCCCACGGATGCTCCCATGAGAACCCCTGGACATCTGTCTGTGTGGTACCATCTCTGGGCCATGCCCATGGCTGCTGTGTGGGGAGGCATGTGCCACAGAATACCACATTACCCTGGTCAATGCCCACTGTATGCTGTCCATCACCTAGGGACATTGGTGACAAAGGGTGTATTGGCAGGATAACTGTGCATTGATGGGGTCGACAGCTGTGTACTGTCAATCGGCTGACCAATGGCGGACCCTGGCATACTTTCCTGTGCCATTACACAGATGTCATCATTATCAGTACCCACGGCACCTGATTCAGGTTCCCTGCTACATGACACCAGAGCAGCAACAGAACCTGTGGTAGGGAAACAGGAAACACAGTTTACAATGTCTACACATTACCAGTGATGCACACATGCACACATGCACAGGTGCACACATGCACACATGCACACATGCACGCATGCACACATGCACACATGCACAGGTGCACACATGCACACATGCACAGGTGCACACATGCACAGGTGCACACATGCACACATGCACAGGTGCACGCATGCACACATGCACAGGTGCACAGGTGCACACATGCACAGGTGCACAGGTGCACACATGCACACGTGCACACGTGCACACATGCACACATGCACAGGTGCACAGGTGCACAGGTGCACACATGCACACATGCACAGGTGCACACATGCACAGGTGCACACATGCACACATGCACACAGTTTCACACAATTGTACAGTACTCAGTATGCGTGATAGCAACACACAGACACAGACACACCTACATGCATACAAAGAGCACTACTAAGTGAGCCAAATAGTACTATTACTATCAACACTATTACAGGAATTGTTAATACACACTCACCAGCATGGATAGGCTGCATTGCTGTTATACCAGAGGGTCCTGTAGACGTGAAGAAACTAATGTCAGTGGGCACAACTGTGCCATTGATACTGAGTATGATACAGGTCAGTAGTACAACAATCGCCTTTCACAGGTCAGCTGTTAATATTGAGGATATCACACTTGCACATTAAATACTATGGTGACAGCTACAAACCAAGGACACACCTCACACATACATTAACTACCAGTGTACACAACAGTCAACTATACATATGGCATATTACCTGCACGTTCACTGTCTTGCTGCTGCGTGGCTCCAGCCTCCATCATAATGCATGTCTGCTGCTGTTGTTGTTGCTGGCGGACTGGAGCCACTACATTCATGAGTAGTCCCTCCAGTCTGGTGAGTGGGGGATGTGTAGCCACCCCACCACCTGTGGCGACCTTTTGCCTGTGGATATCCGACGCACGCTGACGGACATGTCTGATTAAATCACTACAGTGATGTCGTACCTGCTCATATGTCCTATTATGCATGCCTATGTCATTTACCCGACGGAGAAGGTCTTGCCACAGTGCAGCCCTCTCCTGCTGATTCTGGCTGGTGCGGGAAAACAGTATTGCATAATCCCGCACCAGGCTCTGGTGTATCTCCTCATCCTCAGCTGTGGAGTAGATGGGATTCCGCGGGTGGGCCATGTACCTGAGAAAGAAAATAACCTGGTATCAGCAATATATGTCAGCAGAATTTGGCACACATACTACACATGCTACTCGACTGTTATGATACAACATATCTCACATATGTAGCATCTGTCTGTCTATTGGTGGATACACATGTAGATGGCCAGGTATCAGTGCTCAGCCAGCAACTGTGCAACAGTACCTGGCATTCTCCATACGACATACTACCAAACCCCAGCAGTCAGAACACTTTTTCAGGTCAAGAGCATCTCCTCACTCTGGGGGTTTGTATCTAGGTACTGTATGGCCTACATCATCAACTACTGTGAGCTGACCACACACTGATTGCCCTGGATATACATATCCCACCTCCACCACCAGCACAAACGACTATAGTGCATAACATTACAGATACAAACTTTACACTTTGTAACAGTGACATGGTATCCTTTCAGCCCACTGGGCCAGTGGCAGATACAACCCACAATGCTGACCCCTACACAATTGCTTTCTACAGACATCTCCGAGAATGCATGGGTCATGCAAGCCCATATATGACCAAGGCACTCTCCACAAAGGGACAGCATCCTGTCTGTTGGACCCCAGCCATAGACAGATTGTATTACAGAAGATGGAAGCTATTGCAAGACAGAGTATAATTCCATAAAGGGAGGGCATGTCTGAGCAGCACTAGTAAGGATCTATTTTCCATCATACAAACATCCATGGGCAACTTTGAGAGGGAAATCAAGAGGGACACTACAAATAACCAGAAGGCCTTCTTCAGTTATGTTAGCAACCTGGTCAGGATCCATCCTCTATGCCCATAGTTAGTACACAACAACACATATTTCACTGACACCACAGATATTGACAACATTGTGGCAGTCGGGTTCAGTGCAGGTGTCACCCCACCCTCTCCCCCAAAATAAGACATAGTTATCCCAGCTGACTTTAACCTCCCTGTCATCACAGATGTCCAGGTGAGAGCCACCCTCAGGACAGCAGAATACACAACATGAATGGGACCTGATGGTATCCCCAGTTGCATGCTACATAAACTCTGACAGGAGCTAAACACACATATAGAAGTGCTATGTAACACTAGCCTGACTACAGGATATGTACCTGCACACTGGCACACAGCAGCAGTGGTTCCACTCCACGAAGGAGGCACCTCAACATACCAATACAATACAACACAATACATTACATTACAATAGAATACTATACAATATGCTATTGCCCTTGGGACTACAGCAGCGTACTGTTCTGCTACCCTGACCATTGTGACACATGTGGTATGATGGTACCTGCTGCTGTCACACAGTTACACAGGGTGACTCATATGGCATATTACTTATCTGACTAACATTCAGCAGGGGTATGTGTGATATGTACTCATGGGGAGTCTTGCTTCTTAACACTGTGTGGTTTATTGCAGGGTATGTCTTATTTGAGGGTAGGAACTTTTACCTTCACATGTGCACTCTATTGCAGTGGCACGGATGGCACACAGCAGACATTTAGGTTGTGGATGGTGTGAGGTGTTACTATGGTTGTTGGACATCTGTCATGGGTGTGACTTACATATGTAAATCCGGGAGTGGTAACCTCTATGTGGGTAGTATATGTGTACTCTGTGGTGTTGTCAGTCACTGTGCATTGGTAATGTGTTTGAGTGCATTGTCACAGTGTTGTACATGTCACTGTGTCCTTCTCCATATCTGTAGCTGTCATGTGAGGTCCATACCATGGCATCCATTATGTGGTGTGGGTGGAGGGGTACACCGACCTACATGTCCATATCTGACACACCATGTCCGCTGACACATACCATGTGCAGGTATTCCAGGGATAGTGTGCCACTGTGACTATCATTGGGGCCACTATTGTGCACATTTCTGATCCTGTTCACCCCTGACACATGCAGTGGTGAGCAGCCAATCACATATCTGGTGGTTACTGGTGTAGGTGATCTGGAATGTGGTATGGTACTCCAGTTTTGACACTGGTGTTCACTCCATGCCTTTGTCACCAGGCACCTGTTGCAATACATCTGTACACATGTGCCTCACTCAGAATTTATATACATCTCTCTCTCTCTCTCTATATATATATATATATATATATATATATATATGTATATATCTATATGTATATATATATATATATATATATATATATATATGTCTGTATACATATACACATATATATATTGATGTACATATATTGCTATAGATGTGGAGGGGGACACAGAGGGGGTGTGAGTGACAGAGGGGGTGGGACAGGCTGTGTTGCAGGTCGTCATATACAGTCATACCTGTAGATAGTCAGATCAGTCTGTCTATGTATATGTATCTACATATATCTATATCTGTATGTGTGCATTACATAGATATGTTTGTACAATATTCTATCTACATCTGTCTATGTATTCCTACATCTCTCTCTCTATGTATGTATACATATATGCATATTATATATATATATATATATATATATATATATATATATACATACACATACATATGTTGACATACATACGTATCCATATGTTAGACAGGTATATCAACATATTTGTCTACCATACTGTATACACACACTAACATACTGCTAAACATACATAACTGTGAAACCTACTTTGTACATGGCACTACAACCTACAATCAACCAACATTGATATGTGCACATAGATGCTCTCACATACAAATGTATGTACAGCCTTCACTGATAGTTGCTGTTTTTCCCCTGCCCTTTACACATTTTCATATACATATGGATACAAACCAATGACACATATGGAGGGTTCACAGTATGTAGACCTTTATAGTATTACTTTACATTACCTGTATTTGTCACAGCTGCTTGTGTTGCCGTCTGGTTCTCTGTCCTGCTGCTCCACTTCCCAGTTGTCAGCTTTCAGGTAGCGGTTGCTGAACAATTTGTTTGTGTCTGCTTAATTGCAATTTTCTCTGTCTCTGTCTCTCTCTCTCTCTGTCTGTCTCTCACGTCCTTCTCAGGGTGCAATGAAAGTATTGCATGTGTGGACTGGGAGTACAGCATACTTTTGTAGGTATCTGCATATGCCCATGTGATGGCCTCTGCACCAATTGTTAGCCAGCATTTGCTAACTGCATGCAGCCAGTTGTGTACTGATTGCAGTTCTCACTGTGATTTCAGAACAGTGCTATAAAAAGGTATGTGAGATAGGCGTAGCCCTTTCAGATTTTAAGGGCAGGGACCATGCTGTTATGCTGTGGACAATGTTCTGTGAGTGTAAAGGTTGGTATCTCTCTCATATTTCCAGGTGTGTTGTAGATTAACATTCCTCCATTCATTTCTCCAGTTTCCTGTACTAACTGTGTATGTACACTGATACCTACAACTACTACTACTGCTAATGTGTGTGTGTGTGTGCTTTCCTTTCACTTTTGCTTGCACTTTGTTGCTAAGGCTTCAATAGTTGCCCTTTACAGTCACTACTTGTATGCCTGCTAGGTGTCTTGACTGTAGTGTGCTGCTGTAGCTTTCCTATTTTCCATGTACATTTACACCTTGGAATGCTTGCTATATCTGCTAGGGTGTTACAGCATGCAGTGTGGTCTGGCCATGGTGTGGGCCTTGACATCTATTAGGGTATTTGAGTATGTTGCTGAGCAGGCCCCAGAGACTTTCAGGTTCATCTGTTATGTGCCTCATGGAATGGTACATATCAGTGGGGTACACCCATTAAAATGTCTGGTATGCTGCAGTTGTGACTGTGGGTTGGCATGAGCATATGTATTACTACACTTTTTCTGCCATGCAAGTGATGAATACTTTCAGGACTCCATAGTTACCACTGCATGTGTTACACCTTTCTGCCTACTGTTTGTACATTTCACATGGGGTCTGTGGGGCATCCCTGTAAGTCATTCACTGTTGCTATGTCTAGGCTCTTAACTATTCAAATATGGTGGTGTCAGACCCGTCATGTGTACAGATATTTGCAGGTTGTCCACATTTCTGCCTCATATTTTGGTCAATATCTCATGCACACCTTTTTCTGGCAAGTCACTCTGAATCAAGTCAGAATATGGTGACAAACATTCAAGTTTCAGACTGCATACCCTTCCAAACATCCCACAAAGTGCAGACCCTGTTACTCTCTGAACTGTCTGCGTTTGTTGTAACATTATTTGTAATGTGTCCCTGGTTTTGGGCCTTTGCTCCACATATTTTATTACTTGGTCCAGATGTGTTCCTGTAAGAGGTTGTGGGGTATGGGCAGTGCTTATCCTGCTGTGAGTATGTGTGTGGCTTGCAAGGTGCTATAGTGACATTATTACCTACGAGCTTCCAACTAGCATGGCTGTTTCTGTTCACACATTACTATTATGGAAATCCACTAGTTTTGATAGTAATTCTAAATGGCATGCTTTGTGTACTACACATCTATATTCCCTTTACATTCATTCCTACTATTACATGATATATTTATTTTAGCACAATGTTCTTGTATAAGAGTCATGGCTTAGTGGTAAGTCATGCAGACTACTGTTTCCAAGGTCCTGGGTTCGGGACTCACAGTGGGATTTTATTTTGCTTTTGAGCTGAGTACAGGACCTGTCAATCAAAGTGACTAAGGCACTTTTAAGCAGTTGTAACCAGGTTAGCGCTGGTTTGCGCGGAGCTCACGCATGCGCACTGGCAGTTAGCTCCGCGCACACCCGCTTACAACCGCTTAAACGTGCTTACTCTTGCGCACACCCGCGCTATTTTCTTTGAAAGAAAAGAAAATGGGGGGACAGGAAAGTGGTGAAAAGGGGGTCACAAAGAGGGTAAGACAGTAGGGAAACAAGCTTGGGATGTGCAGGAGGGATGTAGGTAAGGCCCATAGCTGCCCATTTCTTCATCAGCAACAGCTGTGCATATGTATGTAATTTGGTGTGACATTTGAAACCTTCCACCCCTGAGAGAGGCGTCAGGACAACAATAATACTTGTTGTACAGCCAATTGTAATTGATAGGTTCCATGTCCAGTAGACATGTGTGCGGAATGGGCAGCTATGTATGGGGCGTAATTTTTTTGTGGGTACAAAGTGCCCTTTTTTTTTTTTTTTCAGGTGAGAGTGGTATGTCAGGTGAAGGAAGTCAGTGCAGCTGGGGAGGTAGGTTGGGTAGGTAAACAGACAAGACAAACAAGACGCATACAGGGGCGGTGTATGACACGTGTGTGGAGGGGTTACGCAATTGACGGGGACGGAGGTTTGGATATCCAGAGCACAAGAGCCCACAGAAGACAACAGTGGAACTGATATCCCCCCCCACAGGCAGTTGCCACTGTTCCTTCACTGCCCAGGACGGGGCTGTGTAGGCGGGGCAACAGGCATGCCCGTTATTTGCACCACCCATGCCTCGAGCTGGTGTAGGGGCTCGAGAACAGTGTCCCGAATCTCCCTACGCACCACAGTCCGGACGCTACGGAGAGTGAGTGGTGGTTCTCCTCTGGCCACACTTGCAGAGGGGGGGCGAGCCCCATCCCCTGCAGCGCTTCCACCCGCAGGTGGCACAGGGCCACCGGAGGAGGGTCCGGACTCGGCACTAGTGCCAGGTGCACTCGCCAGCTGAGGTGGGAGAGGTGGGTCCGCTGCAACCCGCCTTCCCTGTCGTCCTATGTTTTGCATTATGTCATGACAGTTTGGGTTAGTGACATATAATACCATTCACAATTAGTTGTAACAGCATGCATTAGTATTCCCATTAACCAAACACCCAGATATTCACACCATTGAACAGCGTGCATAACACATGCATAATTTGAACAGAAATACACAGTCCAACAACATGCAGGGTTAATTGATGGCAACAGGCCATCAGGTGTGGATGTATGAACAGGGCAGATGCATCAACGGACATGCAAATGTATATGACCCAACAGGACAAACGTCCAGGGGTGTTAATTGTGATTGCACATACCATTTTCACGTGGAATGGGTTATATGTGGTTATAGGGTGGGGTGAAGAAAGTAATATTAACACCTTCGAATAACAATACATATGCTGTACATTTCTAATAGCTACAGTTATATACACACTACTGTTCTAACAGTTTCCTATATGATAACTATTTCAGCTTGGTGATAGGACTGTTACTGCAACATCAATATACATTTTATGGTTCTTCATACACATTCATATCTAGCTTTGTTCAGCTACATCATCCTGCTACATTTGCTTTATATAGCTGTAGACAAGTGTGGGTGTTTGGTATATCAGACAAACATCCTATCTGCATATTGCAGACTGAGAGCAACATATCCAGATTTTGGGATACACATTCCAGATGCAGCAACACTTTGAACAGATTTTGCTGTTTGGTTTTGAATCTCACATGCATTTCATTCTGTCTTGACTGCAGTATACTTTATTCAGGGGTTATTACTACTGTATTGCTGGATTCATGACACTTTCTCTCACTCTCTCACTTGCTTTCATTTTACTATTCAGGATGGTACTTCTAGGCTTTATTGACATGTTTTACCAGTAGTTATTACAATCCTTTCCAGCAGTCTCACTTCTGTCATGTTTCAGTATTTCCACAGGGATATATTTCACACATGTGATTTCATCATCTTCTGCAGCTATACTTTTCAGCCTGCTGCAGGTTGTGTACTATTTTCTTACAGGCAGGGCATTTTTATTTCAGAATATATGTCGGACAGTTTCATGTTTAGGTTAAACTTACAGGCTGAAACACACTTTTGTAATCAAGCAATACTTGCAGACACTTTCACACTGTTACTTGCACATTTTATTCCTTACTGACTACACTGCACTCTTTTGCTGACTGTCATACTTTTATATTTCTTTACAGTTACTGGTAGTGGATTACTGACCTGCCTGGTGGCGCAACCGCACCAGCCTATCGCCATAGGCTCTGCGGTTCACAGAACGGACACCTGCAGCTGTAATATAAATGAAGTAATATTGGAATACACATCTCCATAATATCAGCTAGTTTAATTTCTTACATACATAATTAAATGTTACTTACTCAGTAGTGGGGCGTTGGGTGTTTGCCGGGCCTCCTGGATCCAAAGGTTCAGTTGGTCCTGCTTGCGTCTCTTCAGGTCCGCATGGTGGTGATGGACCTGCTCACCAGTCCTTGGAATCCCGGTGGCACTGGTGAGATCATGAGCCAACCGGTCCCACGCCTCAGCCCTGTATGCTCCCCAGAGGACCTGGCCCTGCTTGAGTTGGGCCTCATGATTATGGACTAGGAGCCAGACCATGTACCTGGACTCCTCAACACCCCACCTCTGTGCTCGAAAGTGACTACCCTCTCCTACTCCCGTCATTCTGCCTGCAGGTCAGTTCTACAATTGTTTATGCTGTGTATTCCCGCCTATGGGGCTTATATAGTCCGTTTTTCCCGCACATATCTGTGATTGGCCATTTTGGAATTGTATCAACTTCAATAAACCTGCATTGTCATGCTCTAGTTTGTATTCATTCCTATATATTAGCTATTATTGCATTTACAGGTACTGCTGTCATGGCTTAGTGGTTCTGTACCTTGACTATGGTGTATAGTATCCTGGGCTCGAACCTGGCCACTGCTTTTTATTTTTCATGACTGTCTAGACATGCTGAGGGGTGTGTCTGTGTAAAGGCAGTTTTGATACGGCTTGCTCAACGTTGCCCGTCGGTTAGCTTGTTTGCGCGGTGCGCAGCTCCACGCAAACGGGGTACGCTGCTTTAAGCCTCATTTGGCTATCAGCACACATATTATGCTCAGCTCAGTTAGGGGCACATAAATTTAGCATGTTAAACCACTGCTCAGCTACGGGCACTCATTTTGCACCAGTTAAACCACTGCTCATCTACGGGCACATACACTCACTCTGTTAAACTGTAGCTCAGCTATGAGCACATCTGGCATTTTTTCTTCTTTTGTTACCTCACATGTCTTCAATATAAATGGGCTATTTCATTACTTTTACATATATTGGGGTTTTATGTGTACATATTTGTCGGACTTGTTTCCTGCTTATTTTGAAAAAAAAAAAATTGGTGTTGTGGGGGCTCGAACCATGAATGCCTGCTCTTCAGCCAACATCTCTACCGCTACGCTATTGCTTCCTGGCTTATTTTGCATATTTAGTTCTTATATGCTTTCCCACTGACTGCTATCTGTAGCTGCGCTACGGGCACTCCCGCGCAAAGGAGCGCACTCACGGTTAAACATCTTTACAATTTAAAAATAAAATATAACATGTTCATTTATATATATTTTATGTTCATAGTCTGTGGGGCCATGTGTTGTGTTGTGTTTATTCACATTTCCGTGGACTCTGTTGTGGGTGTTCACTTTGGGCACTTTTACACTTCTGGGGGCGGGTCCGCTTGCAGGGCTCAGCCTACGGACACGCCCCCTACTGTCTTACACGGACCGTGTTAGACTTAGGTGTGATTCAGCATGCTCTCATGAATATGCAAAGCATGCTGACATCTCTCCGTTTAACTGCAGCCTCCATGTAAGAGTTATAACTCTTACACGGAGGCTTCGTGAATCCTGGGGAAAATCATTTTTGAATATGTCAAATTGAATCTACACAGCTTCTGTTTTGTAATGTGTACATATGCTCCATGTAATACCTGATTGAATTATAAGCATTAAAATGTTAGTTTATCTCAGTCAATTACAAATCCCACCACAGTACATTTTCCTAAAATACAATGGCTGCAAATTGGTCATTTGTTGTTAAGTTAATATACAGAATAAAAGTCAGGACTCTTGGATCTTGCAACTGAACTGAAGCTCAGAAGGTATACACTTCAAGGGGAGAGTATGAAGCAGGTATTCTTTGGAAAATTAGCTGTAAAACTTATGCCTCTGGGAGAAGTAGCAAACCAAATTTGAAGTCAGCAGTAAGAAAATGTTATGGTGTCAAGTTGTATGTTTTTGAGCTAAAAACCAACACAAGCTATAGGTATTGTTAAATTAATAAATAAAGCAAGAAACTGTAAAATAACTCAAGAATTACAAACAGGCAAGCAAAAAGAAAAAAAATACCTGCAGCAATGAATATTTTGATAAATAAATCAGTTTTGAGCATGAAATAAAACAAGTAAATAGCTTATCATATCAACTTTAAAAAAAAAAAACAAAAAAAAAACAGTTCTTGTTTTATATTGTACGCGTGCACTTATTTTTATACCATGTGATATGTCAACAGCAAACAATGAGTGGTAACCCCCACTCCCCTCCCCCACACATGCACACTTGTTTATGCACTGCAGCCTTTTCGCACAGATTCATTCTTGACTGCCCTTGCTGTAATGGGTTAAGAGTGGGCAGGGTAACATGGAAGAAGGGCAGATTGTTGAACAATCCTGAATTACATTTATTGTTAACATTTAATTTGTTAGACACTTAAGGCAGCTGCAAAGAATGACTTTGTGGTGTGAACTGAAGGATGCCTATGGCACAGGGCACATCAAATTCCCAAAGAGAAGAACAGCCATGGTAGTTCAGAGGGAAGCTGTCTTTCCTTTCAGCACACACACGTGGCTGCAAAAATAAGAGTGGGATTGTACTACTTAAATCTATGGTGACACTTTGCTCACTACTGATAAAAACACCTCTTTTATATTGCTGCGTTACTGTGCTTTTCAATAAATGTCTAGCGCAAAACATTGTTTTAGGGATGGCTATCTGAATGTGACAGTTTACAGAAGATGTAAGACTACAGCAATTTGACATCTGGGTATGCATGAAAGAGCGGAAAGAAAAAATGCATGCGTTGACTATTTCAGTGATGCTTTTCTGCACATGAAATGTGATTTTCCTATACTACGATAAGATTTATTTTATTCTACATGCAGAAACATCTAATAAAAATCAATCAAAATTTTTAGGACTGCTTGAACCATTTGATTACAAGTTAATAGGCAGATAATGGATTATGACCGTTGTGCAATGCTCTGCTTGATATTAAAATGCTAGCTGCAGGGTTCTTTCTCCTTAAAGGTGAACAATCTGCTTTGTCAGGATGTCAGCATTCCTTTATGCATTTTATAATCTACATTAATCTAAATAACCAAGGATTACTGTGAATAACGTGTATTGTTTTCTAATACTAAATATTATGATAATGATTCTTCTGCCAATTATACACTGTTCAAAACATAGTTTAAAACTTTAAGATCTCCTCCCTGACATATTATTTATTTATTTTTATTTCAATTAAGGTTTATTGAATGGGAAAGTGATGTGTGAATGTGAATGTGTGTGTGTGTGTGTGTGTGTGTGTGTGTGTGTGTGTGTGTGTGTGTGTGTAACCATAGAAAAAACATAACTTTAGCACAGATCAGTATCAAAGGGTTGGTTGTTGGAAAATTTGATGCTGGCATTGCTTTGGAAGAATACTAGGGATATACAGGATTACGATCAGGGTGCATTCATTGCCAACTTGTACTACAAGAAGTGCAATGACTGCACTCTGAATTTGAGGAAAAGATAGCTTTATCAGACACCTTTCCAATATAAACTGATGAGCACCTTTTAGTACTATTAAGTCCTTATTTCACACTAGAGCTGTAGTGCACTTCTCTCACAAGAAAAACATTACTGTGACAGAATGAAGCATCTAAAAACTTTTAAAATTGTTCACTCATCAGAGGCCACTTTGCATCTTCCTGCAATCTATATGGTCGCACTAAGTGTGTTAAAACATTCAAGGATGTAAAACATTTTGTGTTCCTATACAACGAGCAGTGTCTCCGGGCAGTTGAAGTCATATGCTACAAAAAGTTATGTCAGGATCTCTGCAATTATAACTATATAGTTATGTGTTTGCAAAATGGATATTCACCCCATGAGCAATCTCTCCACTCACAATGTGAACTTCTTGACATCTATATCTGAAGTGCATAATTAGTTATGACTGGAGAGAAAAACATAATTCTTCATAGAATAAGGAGCTTTATTTGATCTAATACTCTACTAGTTACAGAAAAAAATGTAGGAGCATAAAGTGATTTAGAGCCTTGAAAGCTTTAATACAATTACTGCTGCTATACAGACAGTAGGCAGAAGGAAAGCGTCCCTCTTATGAATAAACAGCTTTAAAAGCTGTTAGATACTTCATTCTGCCACACTTTTTTTAGGTTGTTCTGCTTAGTACTACCCTAGAAGCTGCTGCATTAACAGAATGGACTCCATAACAATGGAGCCAACTACCATGTGGCACCTTTTAGTAAAGGAGTAGAACTCAACACAATATGGTACTTAGCATTCCAAAGCTTTTGTTCCAGATACTGTGCAAAGCACCACATGTTCATTAACTAGATGGATTCATATTGAGTTGCTAAAGATAATTGTAGCAAATGGAAACAAAGCAAAAAATGTGTACTGAAACTACTTTTGGTGAACGTTACAACACTTTGTTTTGCAGGGGGCCAAGCCCCCCTGCAACCTCCCATGCAAAGGAACATCATTTATACTCTGGACTTATATATACCAAATCCAAGTTCACAAAATAATGGAGAAAAAAAGCAAACTCCACTATCAGCAAAAGTAGTTTTGACGAACAGCACTTGCTCTTTTTGCATTTGCCGAAACTGCATTACTACAGTTATCCATGTGACACGTATGCAACTAGACAGACAAATGTTTTATTAGTCAAACATTCTTTTTGCATTTGCTGCATTTCATACAAATGTAATTTCTAGCACTGAGAGGCATTCCTCTGCTACTAAGCACAAAATACAAGTGCTGGACAGAGAAGGTAGTTAAAAAATGTAATCATATAGTCATACTGTCTGAACCCCTACTGACTGTCATTGAATAAATGGTCAGAAGTCAGAAAGACAGACAAAAAAAAAGATTAACGGCATTCTGTCATGGTGGTCAGACTCGGAGAAGAGTGAGTAGGTGAGTTGCTTTTTCCTCACTTTCTCCCTCTCACAGTTGGTATATATATATATATATATATCTATACATATATAAGTATAAAGCTCTCAGACAGGATGAAGGAACACCTTGCAGCCATCAGGCATAATGACAGTTACAATGCATTAAGCAGACATGCCACCAGCTGCAATGGCTTCACCTGTTTTAAATTTCTAGTGTTAGAACAGGTCCAGCAGTTTTTTGGAGATTGCAACACACTACTGGAGCTGAAGGAATTAAGATGGCAACTCCTCCTTGAAGCAGATACCCCACCAGGGCTCAATGAGAATCTCAACATTAAATGTGCATTAAAGTGATACAACTAAAAAGTTACAGCACGCCCCCTAGTGGCAGGATGTTAGCAGCTAAAACCTTTTGTTTTATAGCAGTGTCTCTCAAATACTACTGCATTGGCGTAGAATATCTACCAATCATAGTGCAGCATTTTTTACACCAGTTAGACTATTTAAAGCTCGTACAGTATTGCAAATGCATTACATTTTGCTCCGATGAAGTTCGATTGTTACCAATAAAGCGAACGAAAGCACTCAGCAAATAACAGTTCTGGCTCAGCATCTATTCATTGGATTTCTGTTTTTGTTTTTAACAGTTCGGAAGTTTTCAGTAGTATAAGTTTATTTCTTCCTAGTCTTATTCGGTTTTGTTTTTCTTATATATATATATATATATATATATATAAATATATATATATATATATATATATATATATATATATAGGTCAGGGATGTGTGTTCTTGCCTCTAGAACAGGATGATGGAGGGGTTTGCCTTCCTGCAAAAAATGTGTTTTTGTATTTTGCAATCATATAAATGATTGTCATATACCTTGTATCGATTCTTAACCAATGTTTTTTATATTATGTCTAATTTGTGGGTGTATATCAGAACATCAAAGTTTTAAAACTTTGAATGTTCTAATATCGACCTGTTTTGAGCGAACACTAAAAACAGTGAAGCTGCAGAACACCCAATTCTTTCCTAGGGAAAGAATTCCGTTGGCCGGTTCTGTGGCTTTGCTATTTTCAGTGCTGTGTTGGAAAGTTACGGGTTGGGTTCAGGTAAGTGTGCGATTGTGTGGTCGTTAGGGTTAGGGCACGGGTTAGGTGAGTTAGAGTTAGGGTGAGGGTTAGGTGAGTTAGTGTTAGGGCGCGGTTAGGAGAATTAGGGTTAGGGGCAGGTTAAGTGAGTTAGGGTTAGGGCGCGGGTTAGGTGAGTGAGTGATAGCGACGGACCTTAGGGTTAGGGTTTGGGTTAAGGTAGATGGATAGATAGTAGTGTATGTACAGTTTAGTGTAGGGTTAGTTGTTATAAGTGAATGTGTGTGGACTGATGTTTTTTAGGTGTGCTTATGCTGTTTGTATGTGTTTCAGAATAGCAAATTTTTTCCCAAGGAAAAAATTCTCTATTCTGAATGTTCGATATTATTTGGTTTAGATATTTTAGGTTCGATGAAATAGCGTTCGCTATTTTCATCTTTTGATAGCGTGATATAAATGCTAATTTGTTATAATTATTTAAGCTGCAGATTTTTTTGTTTTATTTTTTGAAGATTGTAAAATTATTGTTCTTAAAATATTTTGCAATCATTTCGAACTTTTCAGAGTCAGACTTTTCCAGTAATCAAATGTCAATAAATAAGTAAGAATACTGCTCTCTTTATTAGTGACCTCTCTAGGTTTAATATGTTTTTGCTTTGAATAATCATATGTTGATAAAATGAGACAAAATTGTTTACAGTGGATATCTATTCCATTCTTATCTAAGTAATTATATATATATATATATATATATATATATATATATATATATATATATATATTTATATACACACACACATATATATATATATATATATATATATATATATTTGTGTGTGTGTTTGTATATGTATATATGAGTCAATTAAAAAAAATCTATATTGCATTCATTTAAAGAGTACTGTGTAATTTGCATAACTGATTAACAAACAGTTTCTCATATTTTGAAACCATCGTGGTACACTTGCTTGACTCAGTCAGATTAATCCTAAAAACAAATGCACTAGTAATGTAAGAAAATGTGAGCTTATTAATTTAATGAAAATCAACTAAGGCACACTTCACCCAGAAATCAGATTCTCCAGTGAATCTAACTATACTAACTTGTTGGAGATATTCAATGTGACATCAGCTACAGTGTACAAAAATCAGTTGAAACCATATACTTCACCTAGAGCTAATACTTCCAATGATGTCTGCAAGTTCTTGGGAATTCAAATGTTATGTGTGATTGGCAAGTGACATTAAGAGGAAACATTTTAGCTGCAAGGGACTTGAAATCAGTATCTAGCTCAGAATAGTTTGACACTCACTCCACTTTTCCATTTTTCCTTTGCTGAGTTTAGCAGTAGCTTCTAGGCTGCTAAGCTGTTACACCATTATTTCTGCTTCTAATTTCTCAAGGAATTTGGATTATTTATTAAAGCTTTTGAAGTACATAATGTGTTGGACTTTTCTATAAAGATATTCCAATACTAACTATACTTTACTTCTGAGGATAATTTATATCTCAGCATTTCTACAGAAACACAGCAAACACTTGTGTGAGTAAAGCAATCCCATCAGGATGGACAACAGTTCAATTTCAGTTTCCTGCAATACTCTTAGTAATAAAAAGACATCAAATTCTCAGACTACCCTGGTCTTACCATTCTGTCCGCATTATTCTAATTTTAACTTTCTTACACCTCCCAAGTCAATGCCATTTTTTGTAGTAAGTACAGTATATAAGACTAACTGGCAGGTGAGAGCTGATGCCCCTGATTTCACATTTAATGCATTTAATGCCAACTACGTATCCCAAGACAAAGGTTTCTATCATTTATTACTGTCACCATATTAAATAATTAAAGGAACTTTGCAGTCTCTCTAATTCAACAGAAGAAAGGCTGTGATTTTACAAAAATGATTCTACTAAATAGAAAATAGTCCTCTGTGTGAAAAAAAAAAAAGGTCTGCAGTTGTATTGATGCAGTAAATTCACAACTACTGAAGAATGTTGACTGGAATATTGGCAGACTACTTAACAGGAACACACAGATCACAGAAATGTCTGAAGTTAGCAGTAAATTCAAGTGTAGTGCTGAGCTCAGCCATTGTTCTGGATGACGTGTTTTACTACGCTACTTAGTAAATGGGGGTGTTGAAATCATCACCATTATAAAACACTAGGCATGTTCTCTTTTTCCTGTTTGTACAACTATGTATGCCATAATTAACAAAAATTTGGCTGAAATTAGAATACAGATCTGGTCATACTTCAATTATACTAGAATTTTTCTTTCTTTCTTTCTTTCTTTTACAAAGACACAATCAGATTTATTTTGCACACTGTGGTGATACTCCATATTTTTCTTGCAATATTCAACATAAAGGTAACATACAAAATAATATTCCACGCCTTCATCGATACTGTTATGATTTCATTCAGCACCTTATCGTGTCATCCTTTACTTATGTTTTCCCTCTGTGTTTTGACATTTAAACACTTTAAACAGTAAAAAAAAAATATTCAATATTTAAAAGCAATAGCCTCGTTGTGCATATTTAGAAAATATATTACTTGCATATATATCTAGCTATGTTTCCATGGCTCAGAAAATTCTTCAGCCTGTATGAAATATCTAGAAAATAAAATCTCAAATGTAGATCCTGCACTGATAGTTACGTTCTTATTATGACAGACACTGAAATTCAAATGTTGAAGCAGCTAACAGGGGCACAATAGTTAGCAGCTTTTCTGTTTTCCTCCAATAATAGCTTGTATCATTTTAAACTAGAAATCAGAAGCATGCCTTACTGAGTAAGAAGTAACACAGCAAATGCATTCTGTAAAGCAACAGTGAAAAAGAAAGAGCCCATTTTTTTCGACAAAAATGCAGCTGTGATGGTTGTAAGGAAAATAAAGGCAAATAACACAGCTGGCTCACAAAGAACATGATGATATTTTGTCATACCAATTTTCTACCATACCACATTCACTACAGTTTAAAAAACAACAGAAGCAGCAACTAGAACTGAAAGGAAGCATGCATCGTATACATTTATAAATCACAAAGTCAGTGTGTAAGGATATTACAAAAGCCAATGCACTCACCATCTTCCTTACACTCTTCCGGAGGCTTTGCCTTTTTTGCTAGCCGAGGATCTAGCCATGATGTTGTCTTAGAGTTGTGACTAAAAAGGAAAGAAATTACTTTGAGCAGTCACATAGCAAATGAAATAAAGTTTTTTTTTTTTCTTAAAAAATGGTCATTCTAACAAAATGGCAATCAATATAATTAATTTGCTTACAGCTTCTAATTAGCCCTAAGAAGGTTTAAGAATAATTGTGCAAGGCAGCTGTAAATTTGGCAGCTTCAGCACCCTGTGCTGAATACAGCTATTTTTATTGAAATCAGGTAGAATGTTGCCAAGTTCACCTCATTGAAAATGCAGAACTCATTCAGGGCACAGTGGATTTATTAAACATACTGCATCTTTGAGAAACACTACAAGCAAACCCTTAGACTAAACTCTGGAGTGCTGTTAGAATGCTTAAACTTTAAATCAGATTAATTAAACACTGCAACTTGGAGAAACACAGTAAGAAAACCCTCAGACTAAAGTCAAGAGCGTTGTTAGAATGAGGAAACTTTAGAACAGATTTATTAAACATACTACCTCTTGGAGAAACACAACAAGCAAACCACTGGACTGAAGTCTCGAGTGTTGTCAAAATGGGTACACTCTAAATCTTTATTTTATTTTTAATTCTGAGTGGTTGCAAAATGCAAACATAACCATATCTAATCATTACATTCCAAATGTATGTACACATATATTATTTAATGTACAATATGCATGCACGCTTCAACAGCTGTGACAATCATCACAGGCAGATTATCATTTTTTGTATTTGCCTGATTGTCATCTGTGCCAACTATTCTCAGCTCAGTCGGACAATCCTGGTCAACAAATGTAAAGTAAATAAATAAATAATGAAATAATAAATAAATAATAGCTCGTCTGCCTTACAGACCAAAAAGTTGTTCTTTTCCTCAAGCCTCACTGTGATGTTTGGAGGCAGAAATAAATTTAGTGGAGGAGACTAGGAAACTTGCAAGGACAAATAGTATGTTCTACGGTACTACTAAGTACTAATCTAGGACTACTCCATTCCCAGCACTTCTACATTTTCAAGATGATGACTGCCAGCATATGCCAACCACCATAAAGTGAACCTTCAGTGGCAGAAAACACTATATAATGGCTTTATTACAGTTAAACAAGTGTTGATGTCTGTGTATATGTATGGCACATGTACAGGTATGTGTGTATGTTGGGGGGTTTATGTGTGTATGTGTTTGTGAATCTGTCTGTCCATGTATTTTGGGAGAGGTATGCTGATAAGTCTTCAGAATGAAAACTCTGCAAATATTTCTGATTATCTTCCAAAGTTTTTACTGGATGCCAAACCCTGTGGTGCAGATGGTGCTAGATGGTCTGTGCTTGATTAGTGGCATTGTAGTCAGAACATTCAGGCCAGAAGGATGGTAGATAGTAGCCCACCATCCTGGGGGAGAATAGCCCACCATCCTGGGGGAGAATAGAGAGATGTGGTCTGCACTTGGATGGACCTAGAGAGAGCACTGGGAATTACACTAATAAGGTATGACCCTACTGAGAATGTGCTGCCAGAGCTGTACTGTACACCGGCGAAGTCATAAGTAGTGGCATGCATGCTTCCCAGAGCATATAGCATTGTGGAGCTCATGACAGCTCCTGCAGCAGTTGGGACTACAGAAGTGGGATCATTCCAACCGAATGACTGACTGACTATCCCTCTCCTTACAACCCTAGTCTCACCTCTCACTGGGAGGTGAGGGTAGTGTACCCCTACCAAAAACTGAATGGCCTGGAGTGCTCTCACACTAAGAGTGGTTTGGCCTGATTCCCATCACAGTTTAATTACGGTGGGTAAGCATCCCATGACAGGGAGCAAACTGGTCACAGGCCTTTCACACTATCAAGTCTGGGGTTTGGCGTACATTATCTCAGGTTAGGAAATGGTATGCCTTCCCAGTGTTCATACTCTTAACCCTCAGTGGATGAACAACTAAATCATTTGGATACAGTTAGCAGAGAGTAACCATTTGAAATGTCTGTACTCATTTGAGCAAGTTCAGAAATGCACAGACTAAATGGCTGAAAAAACAAAAAAGACTTGTATATACCAACTCCAAAATGGCCATTTCACAGAATATTCCCTTTTTGCCTGAGTCTACAGGGATCTCAGAGTTGGTATCTACAGGTTCGTGAGGGGTATGGGGGGTTTACCCGCCACAATGAGGGGATGTAGGGGGTTTGCCCCCTACAGAAAACAGTTTAAAGTAGAGGAGTGATGTTTGAGATTTGGCATTCTCCTCCAGTTTTAGTCTTTTTTTTTTCAGTCTCTCTCTACACTTAGTATTATGATTGCTGACATTTCAACATGGAGTCAGTAGTGGAGAATTTGGTTTCACCAAGAAGAAGGCTGATAGAAGATGTTTTCCTGGATGTTTTATCTAAGACAATTTGCTGTGCATTAAACCAGTGAATAGGCTGCCTTGCGTTACTTTGCAGAAAATGTCAGTATTTGTCATTATTAGTAAAATGCGGAATTCCCTCCTCTGTAGGGAATTTTTAAAGTCTGCTAACTCATTACACTCCAAAAACATATGCTCCCTGGTACCTTTCCTTTCCCATTATACCTCCGACATTTGCCATCTACCCAAGAAAAAAATTCTTTGGAGTCTGCTTGGTGTGTAAAAGTAACTATGCAAAATATTTCAAGCAAAAATCCTACATCTTCTGTACTTTGTTGCATATTTGTGAGACATACACATGTCCCCCCACTGTTTCTTTGTGAAGTGCCTATCTAATCTCTATTCCCAATCTTTTTTTGACATTCTCTGATTGATTCCTCCTCTTATCCTGCAATATTATATATGCCATACTAATTATCTATTTTATAACAGCAGCTACTTTTCCAGATTCTTCTAAAAACTTAACCAGTGCAGGTCTTTCACTTGGGATTACCCTATCCATTTCTCTTTGCCTGTAATCTGATATCAACCTATGACAGGGAAGGCAGTCTCTAGCCTGTGGTCCAACTGTCTTCTTGGTCTCTGCCTACTCTAGTACCTTTCCCTCTCTATTATTTATTCCCGATACCTTAGTTCCTTTTCCACTTTCCTCCAGTAAATACCTGCTCCCTCGTGTTCATTCTCTGTATCCCTAATTGCAGTCATCCCTATCAGTAGAATCTCCTTTCTTCATTCCAGTGTTAGTTTATTTCTTAGTACACTTTCTGCTACTTTATGTATATAATATTCTGCATAACTGTTGTTATTTTCCTTAATGATCTGCATCCAAAATACCACTCTCTCTTTATTTCTAGGATCACACCACTTCATCATAATCTCTTTCCACTTTGAATTGTATCTTTCTGCTTGTATTATGTATAACAGCCTTAACTGTGAACCTCTAAAATATCCTTTCATATCACTTGTTTCATTGGAAGGATCGACTTATCCCATTTTACTCTTGCAGTCCCCCCCTCCGAGATAAACTCCTTCAGCTATTTATTAATTACTACCTACAACTTCTTCTCTGGTTGACAAAAATATGCCTGACCTGCATATAAAACTAAAGGGATAAAACATTTTTACTGCTTGTATCTTGCTATCCATATCCATAGGCAAGAGTTTCCAGTTTCTTAGTTATGCATTATCTTTTGTTTAGTCTCTTTCCATATATCCTTAGCTGCCATAACATAATCCTTTTTAACCCATACTCCTAAATACTTTATCATGTACACATAAATATGGGAATTTCTGAAACAATTCATACGTGTGTACACATATAGCCTTTGTTTTATCTATATTAACTTTATATCTCCCACAAAAAAACAAACTTGGAACTGTATCAGAATGATCCACAACACTGACATGTCTTTTTCTAGTTTTATCACGTACAAAATAATACTGTCTGCCTTCCACAAAACCACAGTGGTCTACATCTATCAATTTTGGCAATGCCTTTGCCATTCTTTTAGCCATTATAGACATACACACTTTATAATCATGGTTTAAAATTGCAATGGGCCTATATGAAGCTAGATCTGATTGGGAATTACTGCTTCGGTGCTTCCCCTCCTTTTAAAATATGTTAAAAAAACTTCCAGATCTTTAACACTTTCTTCCCTCATAGCTACCAAGCTTCCAGCAGAGTAGCATCTATTCCTGGAGACTTTCCTAAGACTGGTTATACATCACCATTTTTATCTCACCTCCTCCTCCTACCTTAAATGTTAATTGTTGAGCCTCCAACTTTGACATATTTAAGTCTTCCAGAAATATTTTCATTTGTGTTTTTTCTTGATTTCTATATTTCTCTGCTTTGTATAAATCTCCATAAAATTTCCAAAATATCTATAATACATCTATAGGATCTCTGGTTATTTTTCTTGTTAAAGGCTCCCTAAGTCTGGCCAGAACCTTTTCTACTTTCTGTTACCTAAGTTGCTTTGCTAGAAGGTTTTGTGCTCTGGTGGCATTGCAAAAAATAAACAGTTGCTTAACAGCAGACTTTATAAACTTGTGCATATTATTCAGGTATTCCCTTATTTTTCTTTCAGCACTTTGCAGTCGTGTCTCTTCTCTGTGAGATTCCCCTTATTCAGTAATACTTTAACCTTTGTCAGCTCCTTCAAATAATTCTTACTTCTTCTTTTGACTTTTCCTGGTTAGGGGTCGCCACAGCGGATCACCTGTCCGCTTATGACTGGCAGTGGAGTTTTACAGTGTCGAGTTGACAGCCCGGCACCCAACCTTCCACAGAAGGCACACACACGCACATTCACACCTAGGGCCAATTTAGAGTGCCCAATCCACCTACAGCATGTCTTTAGAATGTGGGAGAAAAGCCGAGCACCCGGAGGAAACCCACATGACCACAGGGAGGACATGTAGATTCCACACAGAAGGCACCCCAGCTGAGGATCGAACCGGAGAACCTCTTGCTGTGAGACAGCAACACTAACCGCTGCACCTCTGTGGCTGCCCATCAAATAATTCTTACTACTTCTTAAAAATACTTTTTTATCATTTATTTCTACCCTATTTTTAAACTCTACTTTAATTTTATCTCACCCACTAGCTATAACTTCTGAAGTACTGTCTTCCGTGATAACTCCTGTATAATTTCCACTGCCCAGTCCTTTAATTCTACTTCTCATTTTCACTTTATTACCCTGTATTTTTTCTTAGTTATTATTGTTGCATGATCTGAAATAGTTATTGGATTTGTATCAAAGCTCTCAATTAAATGCACATGTTCCTGTGAAATAAAAATTTCTATCTAGTCTAGCCCAGTTATTGTAAATTCATGTCTCCCATTCCAAATATTGTCATAAATTTCTTAAGAAATCTACCCTTTTTGTTGCATTTCCCTTATATGCCCCCAAAATACATCCTTGTTGGAAATGAAATTCCAGTCCCTAAACTGTGGGTCTTGATCCAGATATTCACATATGCAAAAGTAAGAAAAAACATATCAGATTCACATCTACTATGATCTGTGTATTTTTACACCCCATCGGGTCTATATTAGAATGACGAAACCTCACTTATGTGAATCCCGAAAGGTCGATACATAAACAGTGAACCACAAGAACACCAAATGTCCTTAAGCGCAAAATTCAAAATATCGAATCTCCATAGTTGTCCACACCATGTTTACTGAGGTAAAACGTCAGTAGGAGATTCTCTTATCTGGTATAGCTCCCTAACGTAAATGTGCAATAGTTACTGACCTTAGGATTAGGGTGCGGGTTTTGGTAAGTGCATATACAGTAATACATTCATATTTATTTTGTTTGGGTAGGCAGTATGTAGCAGGCGATGGAGTTGGCCAACTATGGCAATTAGATATCTTGAATTTCGACCTTAAGGATGTTCAGTGTTCTTGTGGTTCACTGTGTATGTGTTGGCCTTTCGAGATTCGTGTAAGTGAGGTTTCGGCATTCTAATATAGACCCCACCCCATCTTCAACCTCAGCAATCAAAGATTATAACATATTAACTTCAACATGCTTTTGTCTATCTTTCTTCTCTTTTTCCATTTTAATGCCTCCATTTCTTGATAATAAAAAAGAAAGAAAAAAGGCATCCATTTACTTTAGTATCTTTTTCATATAGAACAATAACTAAAAACGCTTAACTCTAAAACATGCAATTTATACCATGAAAAGTTTTATAGAAATATTAAGAACAGGAATTGTTTTACTTACAGTTACTCTTGTTCCTCTTCCCTTCCCCTTAGTGGCTTTCAAACATTAATTTTGTGAAGTAAAGCAAATGCATTTTCAATTCCGCACAGGTTTAACAAAGTCAACAAAAGTCCATCCTTTCCACTTTTTCTTCTACAGCCATGTTTCACAAATGTGATCGATACTTTGCAAACCTGTATTTATTCACTAATTCCAGTGTTGCTGGTCTTTCTCCTATTCATTTCTATCTCCGAACTTCAGACTTATTCAATTCCAAGGAATTCACGATTCTTTCAGTAAAATCCTGTGCTTTTCAGTATCCCTCGAGCATTTTCCTTTGGAACATTAGAAAAGGTTTCAGTGGCAAAGTCTCTCCATGTCCTTTATTATCAGAAGAATGAGAAGCAGAGTCCCCTTCTGCTTGACGGCTCAGTTTTTATTGGACAAACTTTTGTATTTCCTCCTTAACTTGTTCTGAATAAAAAAATGGCTGATCCTCTAGGAAAAATACATTTAGAAGACAGCTGGATACAGCAACTTAAATCTCACACCTGCCTCTCAACATTCCCTGAACACAGGAATAAATGTGTTTCTTTTCAGCCTGGTATACAGTGAATAATCATTTTCTACAAACATTCACTCTCTCCAGCTTGAAATATTTGCTATTTTTTCCCAAAGTTTTGTCAGGATCAACTCCTTCTGCTGGTAGGATTGCTTCTTTACTAATACAGGTCTGGGCTGCTTTCTTAAGGATGGTTTGTAGCATACACATGATGTGTTCCTTCAATTAACAGATCCTGCTGTGGAATACCAGTCCAGTTGCTTATTTGTGCCTTCATGAAATGAATACAGTCTGTTCCTTCTAGTTTCTCTGGTACAGCAAAAAATCCCAGATTTTCCCTCTGATCCCTGTCCTATAATTCTCATCATTTTTGAAACATTTCTTCTTGAGCAGTCTCATACTCACCCAGTCTTTTCTTCATTTTGACCTCTGAATTGTTTGCAATTTTATCAGGCCATCTGAATATCTGTTTAAAGCTTCGTCCATTTTTCCCAGACTTTTGTTATATGAGTTGATATACTCCTTCAGTGTTTTGCTTATTTTAATCAGCAGGTATGACATATTTTTCCTTCTAGATTACCGAAAGCCATGTCTTGCACCAAAGCTGGAGCTCGAACTACTTTTTGCTGAACAGCTGCAGGATTATTCCCAGCCAGTGTTTTCTCTTCACCTTTTCTAGTTGATTTTCTTTCAGGTTCTTTTAGTTTCTTCTTTGCTGGCATACAGGCAATATACTTACTGGCTGGTAAACTGAATTTACTAAAATTGACAGAGTTCTTGACCCTTGTCTTCCAGTTTCTTTTTTTCACACTGAGAGCAGTGGAATTAAGTTGTTGATCAGTGTACAGTCATCTTGTAAAGCATGGATGCAACTTAATGTTGAGTTTGTCCAGAACATACTACTTCCTCAGTAAAGGCAAGGCAAAATTATCTTGTACCATAGTTAGTCATAAATGAAGTTTGGCAACAAACCAAGTTGTCCCGGGACATCTTCATGAGGAGTTAGATTGATATTAGTGGGTGTTAAGTGGAGGCAGGGAGGATTGGTAGGAAATGAGATAAGGGTAGGGAGGGACTTAAGTGGTTTAGACAAGTATAGCTAGGTAAGCAATCACATTTTGGCGTGAACTTGCTAGGGCAGGTTCTACGTCCGAGACAACTTGTAGGTACTAGAGCAGTCAGGTAGGCCTTAGGAAAATTTTCTGTGGAAGAGGTGGGTAATTCTCACTAACAAGGGTTTAGGGTTTGCTTGGTTATGTCTGGGAGGCTTAGTAGTAAATTATTTATTTATTTGTTTATTTATTTATTCATTTAGTTATTTATGTTTCTCCGTCTTGCGGAATATTGCTGACAGAAAAAAAATTGTTGTGCAGTATACTTGAGGAAGTGTAGGGCTGTTCGCTTTTGGGGTGGGCCTTCTGGTTGATAGCATAATAATGTAATTTACAAGGTATTGCAGTTGTGGCAAGGTAGTGACAATGAGTTCCATTTTAAGAGAATACCCTCGTTGGGCTAACATAAAATCCATTGTATTAACAGCTGTTAATTTTGTAAGAAGGATAGTAGAATTGATCTGTTGTTGGTCTGGGTTTTGCCCTTAGCGATGGCCTTTTTTTTTTTTTTTTTGCCATTTTCTAGCTCTGGGGCTGGAGTGCGGGTTCATTGGTCAAGTTTTTTCTCAAAAAGCTATTGTGGCGAGATCAAGTGTGATATTGCTATGAGTTCACTTGACTTGCTGGGGGAGATCTAATTTTCATTCACCTGAGGGGCCAGCTAAGTAAGGGTAAATCATTACACATTAAAGGAGGAAACAGCAACAGACATTTCAGTTTCAGCCACTGCAGGAATTGTTATGCTAATGAGAAACCCTCTCTACCAACTTTCCAAATGGTGAGCGAATATTTGGGAATGACTGTCTTTTTTTTTTTTTTTTTGGAGGTCGGAGTTGAGATCAGTCACAGCGGCGGTGATGCAGCAAAAGAAAAAGGATTGGTTTGTGGCTGGGGTTTTCCAAGGCAGTAGTAGTAATAGGTTGCTGTCAGTGAAATGACTGCAAGTGAGTGTCTTTGGTGATGCATGCGCATAGCGTGATCAACAGTTGGTGGGGCTGTTGTTCGTGTGTACTGGAAAGGTTTACCCTGGCCATCTGGTGTACTGCTCAACTATATTTGATTTGCTGAGACAGTCTTAACTAAAATTTATTTAGTTACCATTGGTTAAGTGGGTTATTCCAATAGGGCTGGTGGCCTGTTTTCAATGGAGACCCAAGGAGAAAAATCTCCAGACAGTGTTTGACATAAAATGTTAGCTGTCGCTCTTATCTAGTGATTTTTCAAGGCAAGGTGGCAAATTACGGTGTATTGTACATTTTGGTCACAAAGTCACTGCAGAGATGGTGACCGACTGGGGCAGAGGGGCTTGCAATCGGGCAGATGGATGTGGCGCTGTGTTTGGATTCCTGTACGGGATTGCTGTAGTGGGAGAGTGAGCCAAGGAGGGTTCGTACTTATTGTGCTTACTTGCCGTTTCTGAGCGGTTGGGCTCAGGTGTTGCATAAGGAAGGGTGTCTTGACAGCCCGTGATTTCAGTACGGTTATTAACTTTTGCATGGGCTCTCCAGCTGCAGGATAACGTTCCTGGGTGAATACAGAGTCCTGAGTAATGGCAGTTGGTCACGCATGTGCTCCATGAGATGAACAGATGTGGGGGAGGAAAGGACTGCGAGTAATGGCAGTTGATCTCGCACGCACCCCATGAGATGCACAGTTGAAGGATCTTTTGGGTACTTTGCCATGGGCTCTAAATTATGCTGCAAGGTTGCACTGTACAGAAAAATGAAACTGGTTGCTCAGTTTGTAAGTGGTGAGGATTCCATGCTCTCTGAGTTCTTAACTGTCATGCATGGACCCATAGTGAAGTATTACAATTGTGAAGCTTAGCCTTTAGCAGGTAAGGTGCATGTGGCTGGCTTTCCAAGCCATCTCGTATGTGGTCATACCTTTCAACTGTACAGATTTTCACAGAATGTCCTTATTTTTGCAGCACATTTTGGTCCATTTTTTTTCATAAAGTTGTGGTTTCAGGAAAATCATTTGCAAACCATTATAGATTGCAGTCAAAACTTAGTGACAGGCATTTGTTCAGACTTCAGACCCTTCTAAAAACCATGCTAATGTAAGACCTGTTTTTATCACCCTCTAGGTTGTGGGGGGAGGTGTTTAGGGATGATTCCAAATTTTGGGTCGCTGCCCCTCTTCTACCCACCCACCATTATTTACGGCTTTGTTGGGATTTCTTACTCTGAGAGTCTGGAGACACAGAGAGTTGGTAGGTTTCAGATATTGCTCCTGTGGCTTTAGAGAGCCACTGGAATAATAGGTGGAGTATGCCTGTACATTGTATGAGGGATATGATTGGAGTAATCCACATCTTTATTGTAAAACATAATTTTACATTGTAAGTGGTCATTCCATTCCGCATTACTTTGCTGTAGAAGTAATTAACACAATGTTAGAGATTTGTCATTGTCGCTGCGTGAGCAGGTGATTTGTGGTGTTGTGCAGACCTGTGTTTAGTAGTTCACTGCTTATGGATTAACTTAGGTTGGTGGTGGAGTAATCAATTCCCGTGCTTGGTGACCGGAATTTTTCCTAGGAGAGGGTGTCTGTTCGCGGGCTGCAAGTGCAGTGCTGTAGTAATGGCAGTGCAGAGGGTATGGTTAGAGTTGAGGATACTGGTCAGCAAAACAGCTGTTGTTTCTGCCGCGCTAGGAGGGCATACCTCTCAATGGTACAGATTTTTGCAGGATGTTCAGATTTTGTTGCATACTTTTTAACTTTTTTTCCTTAGAATGGTGGCTTCTGACAAGTTATGGCAAAGTACTAACCACCAATAAACGAAACTTCAGCTACTAGGTACAAAAGCACTGATCCACACCAAGAAGAGAATAAATAATCCACAGTGTTTATTTCCAAACTAGCGACTGGTAAAAACAGTAAAAAATAAACTTATTGTAAAGCGCTTTTCGTCTGGATTAATATCCGGACTTCTTCAGACAAACAGTTCATTCTAAATACATTAGATTTAAATAGTTGACACATCATGCACTGACCAATCAAACGAATCCAATGTGACGAGTTGTTAAAGTAACAAACCCTCGTATTCAAGTTTATGAATATCCTTTCTTTACAAAGTAACATTTGTTCTGCAAGTAAAAAACATTTCATCTTTGTGCATTCTTTTGAACAGTCAGGTCCACAACAATGCATATACACGTATATCTTAAAAAATCAATGAATGTCGATAGTATATCATGGCAGCATAAATTTTACTAAAAATGCCCTTTATTATTGAGTGTTCTTATGGAATTAATGGGTTGTTTTAAAAACTTTTTTTAAAAACTTTATTTATTAAACATTTTTGCTATTTCAATTACAAGGCTATCACTAGATGTAAGGAACCAGGAAAAGTATATGTAAATAAATAAATAATTAATTAATTAGTATCCTCAACCGACAGAATAAATAGATCTCATTTATAAAAATTAAATTAATAATTATTTTATATCAAAATCAAAATCTATAAAAGTATTTCTTGATTATCATGTTTTATATCTAATACCTTATCGATGCATTTAAACGCATATGCGGTGATTGTGTCATTTAAAATCATCATGTAAGAAATAGTAACCAAACCAAAACTAAAGTGTGTAAAACTTTAACTATACAAACTACAGATGTTTATCTATCTATTAATGCCATGTTAGATCTTTTACACAACTATCAAATGCGTTACAATACTCTAATCATTACTACTTAAAAACTCCATAAAACTCCATAAATACAACAGTATATACGCCGTAAATGTACTAAATTCATGTTCTTAAATTAATTTTTGTGTTGATAACAACTTGGTATTATTCAGAAATATGCATATTATATATACAAAATCAAGCGTATATATTGTTTTATATAAGTTTTTTTTTTTTTTTTTAAATATATTTTTTAAAAAATAATAATAAATGAATAACTAGTCACTGTTAAATACTCCTCCATGGATTTAATATATATTAAAATCAAATAATCCAGCTAACATGTCTATCTCAACAAACTTCTCAGTTTTAATACACATGCTATTGAGCATGTTTCATTTAATCCTGGTTTTATACATGCTCTCAGGCGTAATTGCCAAATCAATTCATTTTTCTCAAGTTCAAGTTTTATATAATTATCATTGTAGTATTTTCCTCCTCTATTTTGGTTGTTAATTTGACAAATAATCATGAAATTAAACTTATGCCCAACATTTTGCTCACAGTGCCTTGCTAATGCATTGTCACATTTTTTCTTTTTTATTGCATATAGATGTTCGTATATTCTATCTCGCAAACGACGGTCCGTTTTTCCAATATAGAATGACGGGCATTGTAAGCATTGGGCTAAATAAACTATAGAACTTGTATTACAATTATAAATGTCCTTAATAGTAAATGTTTCCTTTCTTATTGTAAACGCATTTGAGGTGTCAATAAATGCACAATATTTACATGAACCGCATTTATGTGTACCCCCATTCATTTTCTTAGTTTTACACTTAGTTTCCAACAGGTTTTTCATATTAGGTCCCCTTCTAAAGGTGATTATTGGACCGTGGTCTAATTTGTTAGAAATATCTTTGTCCATTGACAAACAAAACCAATATTTTCTCACTATTCTTTGTATGTCTGTAGCTTCTGGACAATATGTAAACGTAAAAGCCAGTGAGTAGTTTTTTCTTGTGTTCGAAATAACCATAGTGGTATCCCTTTCCACTGTTAGAGTTGACTCTCCCCTGTCTTCGTTACTAGTGAATTCAATATGTACACTTTCTTTTTGGTTAGTAATTAATTCCATAAGAACATTCAATAATAAAGGGCATTTTTAGTAAAATTTATGCTGCCATGATATACTATCGACATTCATTGATTTTTTAAGATATACGTGTATATGCATTGTTGTGGACCTGACTGTTCAAAAGAATGCACAAAGATGAAATGTTTTTTACTTGCAGAACAAATGTTACTTTGTAAAGAAAGGATATTCATAAACTTGAATACGAGGGTTTGTTACTTTAACAACTCGTCACATTGTATTTGTTTGATTGGCAGTGCATGATGTGTCAACTATTTAAATCTAATGTATTTAGAATGAACTGTTTGTCTGAAGAAGTCCGGATATTAATCCAGACGAAAAGCGCTTTACAATAAGTTTATTTTTTACTGTTTTTACCAGTCGCTAGTTTGGAAATAAACGTTGTGGATTATTTATTCTCTTTTTGGTGTGGATCAGTGCTTTGTACCAAGTTATGGCAAAGTATTAAGACTGTAGTCAGAGATAATGACAGACATTTGAGTTGCAGACTTCATACGATTCTGAATATCTATGCTAATGCAAACCTATTCTATCAACCTTTAAAGTTTGTAAGAGAAATATTTAAAATAATACCTAATTGTATTTTGTAAGCTGCTAGTAAGCTATTATTAGGTTTGCTGCATTTTGACAATTTGTTCTACATTATGTTGGTTAGTATGCCTCATTTGGAGATGGAAGGTTAAGAGCTAGGCAGATGGTTTTACAATATAAGTTAGCTTGGCTTATACAGTATGCTAATTGATGTGGTATGGAATCGCAAGGTTACCCTGGTCGTGGATATTGATAGGTGGGGTTTAGTTGTAACATACTCAACTGGTAGTTAAATTTATATTGGGTCTTTGATAGGGTCATTGGAAGCATAGCTTCAGTTATGGCTGCTTTGTCATAAAAGTATGTGGTAGTGGTACATTCCTTCCTGGGTTGGCAGGATAGGTTGTCTTCGAAGATGTCTTGGAATGTGCGTTATGTATTTTAGATGATTTACATGTCTTTTTCTTTCTTGCAGATGAGGATTTTGGAACGCTGCTGCTATAATTTGGAATAGGTGGGTATAAGGTTATGCCTTCTCTTTACATCTTAGAGAATTTACTTTTGTCCTTTTCTTTGTAGACGGTGGTGTGATGAGTACCAGTTGTGGTGCTGCACAGTGAATTTGCAGATGATGGGAGCAGTGGCGAGAGAGGAGGTTACACATGGGGAGCACAACTGGGCAACAGTTACTGACCGAAGTAAGTGGATTTCAAACTTGTAGAGTTTTGGTTGAAGATTTACACTGCTAGCCAGAGAAGGACAGCCATTTAAGTTTGTGATCTCAGGGTTAATTGGTTGCACAATCTGTTCTATTAACCATTTTATTATGTTAGATCAATGTTTGAAAGTTGTCCCTGCTTTTGAGTGTTTGCACTAAATAGTAAAAGGGAGCAACAGCCATTGGCCGTCGGTAAGAGTTTAGGTTCCTGCGGTGGGCTTGATGAGGTTAAAGGTAATGCATTTTATTTAGTGCTCATTAAGGCACATCACTGTGGATGGTGTTCAGGTAGGTGGAGTGGAGTCACAGCACTCTTAATATCATAGGAAGTTATTAGGCTACTGGCTCTGGGGTGATTACAAGCTAGACAAGTTCGGCTCTTATTTCTGTGGGTAGCAGTTACCACTCTTGTCCAAGGCGATATGAGTCATAACATAATTAAAAAAAAAAAAGTGGGTACTGGTCCCATACTTTGGTGCAGAGTTTGGCAAACACTTGATGGGGGTGGCAGTGGTCCTTGTCAGTGCCTCCATGTTAAGTAATGATTGGTATGTGTGCACATAGAATTTATTGTTTTTTTCTTTTCTTTGCAGATTGCTGAAGTGCAGAAGGCACCATGCAGTGGCTTGAAAAGGGGATCTGAAAGGTGATGCTTTTTGGTAGGATGGATGTTCTTGCCACTGGAATGGGGCACAATGAGGGTCTGAGTAATCACCTTATTAAGGCATGTTAGAGATCTGTATTCAATTAGTGGGAGCTGATTATTGGGTTGGTATAGGGGCAAGTAATGAAGAGGTAGGTGGGGGGCCAGGGAAAGACTGTTGGGGACAGTTTATGGGGAGTGTGGGGATCCCACGGGATGAGTAGAGTCATGACATTCATAGGAGCACAGGGACATATTAGGCTAAAGCGCTATGGCTCTTGCAAGCCAGTGAAGTTCAACCCTTGCTTTCAGGAGCTTCGAACTTTAGGGTGGTTATATTTACTCATCCAGTTGTTTGAACTGTATTTGGGGGAAGGGCCAATGAGGTGTCTGACAGGATGCCAGAGTTTGTTCCTAATGGGTGGTATCTTTGGGGTGACAAATTTGTCCCTTGAGTAGGTAGTGTTAATATTACATATGAGGTTAAGGTTTTACAGTGTAGCACAAGGACCATTTCACTTGCGGTTTGGGTGAATTTTGTAGGTAGGGTTTTAGGAAGTATGGTAGGTAGGTGGCTGTGTTGGGGTAATTTTAGAAACTGGGTGCATTGTTACAGGGGAACTAGAAGGTTTAAAGGAAGTTTGGTTGTAGGATATCGCATCTGTATGCCGGGTCTTTATTACTTACTAGTGGTATAGGTAACATAAGGGAAGAGAGCCTTCTAGGGGAAAGGCCAGGGACAAAAAGGTTGAGCCATGATTAGTGGCTGGAAGGAAGCAGTCTAAAAGGAATGTATTCTCTTGGAGTGGATGTTCCAGTGGTACAGTGGAGTCATGGGTAATCCTACTTTATTTAGTTTCATTAGGGCAGGTTTCAGGGATGGTATGCAGGATTCTAAGGGCTTTACAGATGATGGGTACACCAAATGATGTTTAGCTTAACCCTTCCCGTTATGGGAGGTAGTTGGTTGAACAATTTTGGGTAGAAGGGAGGGGGAATAGCCTGGTCAGGCTGGTTGGCAGAGAAAAGGGACAGGCTTTACCTCTTCTGTTCCCCCTCTGGTGTATGGATGTTCATTTCAAGGATTTGAAAAAAGGAAAATGAGCAGCTGGAGGAAGCTTGCTGAATAGATACGTAAGCTGAGGTAAGGATGCTGCTTATTTGGTGGAAGGTAATTCAATGAATGGTGTATGAAGTGAGATGGGATGCTGCTTCATAAGTAAAGTAAGCGAGCAGAGGTATGGACCCTGCTTACTGGGCAGGGTGAGTAGGTACACTGCCCTGATTAGCATTACAAGGATGACACTTCATAAGTAAAGTAAGCTGGCAGAGGTATGGACACTGCTTACTGGGGCAGGGTGAGCAGGTACGCTGTCCAGATTAACATTACAAGGATGTTTATGCTGTGTTTAGAATCAACTATATTATGGTCAGTTGTAACTAATAAAGTTGGTGAACAAAGCTATGTTATGGAAGTTTTAATAAAGATCGCCAAATATCATTAGGTGTGATGTGTTTATTGAAGGGGACCGGGACAAATGAAGTCTGGCAACACACCAAGTTGTCCTAGGAAATCTTCATGAGGGGTTAGATTTTTATTAGTGGGTGTTAAGTGGGTTGGGGAGGTGAAAGGGTTAAGTGGAGGCAGGTAGGATTGGGAGGAAATGAGATAAGGGTAGGGAGGGGCTTAAGAGGTTTAGACAAGTGTTGCTGGGTAAGCAATCACATTTTGGTGTGAACTTGCTACCCTCCCATCCTCCCCTTGTTTGTTGGGGGGTTGGGGTTTATCAGTGTGGGTAGGTGGAGAAGAGGGACAGGCTTGCCCTCTTCGGTTCCCCTTCTGGTGTCTGGATGTTCATTTCAAGGATCTGGGGAAAGGAAAATGAGCAGCTGGAGGAAGCTTGCTGAATAGATAAGTAAGCTGAGGTAAGGATGCTGCTTATTTGGTGGAAGGTAATTCAATGGATGGTGTATGAAGTGAGATGGGATGCTGCTTCATAAGTAAAGTAAGTGAGCAGAGGTATGGACACTGCTTGTTGTGCAGGGTGAGTAGGTACACTGCCCTGATTAACATTACAATGAATGGTGTATGATGTGAGATGGGACGCTGCTTCATAAGTAAAGTAAGAGAGCAGAGGTATGGACCCTGCTTACTGGGCAGGGTGAGTAGGTATGCTGCCCTGATTAGCCTTACAAGGATGGCACTTCATAAGTAAAGTAAGTGAGCAGAGGTATGGACGCTGCTTACTGGGGCAGAGTTAGTAGGTACGCTGCCCTGATTAACATTACAAGGATGTTTATGCTGTGTTTAGAATCAACTATATTATGGTCAGTTGTAACTAATAAAGGTGGTGAACAAAGCTATGTTATGGAAGTTTTAATAAAGGTCGTCAAATGTCATTTGGTGTGATGTGTTTATTGAAAGGGACTGGGACAACTGTGTTTTGTAATAATAAATTGAAGAAAATATAAAAGGCATATTGAATTTCAGAAAACGAAATAAATTGATATCTGTCTGCATCCCTCTCTCTATATATGTATCTATCTATCTAGATGCATAGCTACTTAGATAGACAGACAGACATACATATATATATATACATATATATATATATATATATATATACATATATATATATATATATATATATATATATATATATATATATATATATATATATATATATATATATATATATATATATATATATATATACTGTCCCATTGCATAAGATCCTTGTGTGCATGAGTATGTGTGTGCTTGTGTATGTGTATATACATGCAAATACATACTCATGCACTGGCTAGTAGGTACACTGCCTGGATGCCAGCAAAGAAGAAACACACATACATACACACACACACACACACACACACACACACACACACACACACACACACACACACACACACACACACACACACACACACATATCTTATGAGTCTCTCATCAAATATCAAACTTTCAAAAGAATGAATGAAGATTGAATCTAAAATGACTGAAAATAACAAATGACAAAACGTAGGAGGCCAAGCCCCCTGCAGCCCCCAACACCACTGTTAGTTACCAAAAGCAGCCAACTAAAACACCATTAAAAAGAATGTTCACTCATATGAGAGCTTGCTCTTATTTACAGCAGTAAAAAAGCATTCGCTCATGAGTGTTCTCTCTTTTGTCCTGCAATCATAAATATATGTATATAAATGTATACACACACACACACACGTATAAACATATACACACATACACCAATATCAGTATATCTGTCCATTTAATCCGAGGAGCAGTAAACACCTGACATCTCTGGATTTACAAACTGTCTAAAGCATGCTCTGTTATACAGAATAATGTTGCAGTTTTGGCAGTAAAAATCATCTGTCATCTCTACCCTTTTTCCTTTTTCTGTCTGTAGTGGTATATACATACATGATGTTCTGGGAGAACAAACCGATAAGGTTCCATGTGAAGTGGGATGGATGTAACATAGTGTGGAAGTGCTTTCCAGGGAGAAAACTTAGTGAGGAAAATCTCCCTGAAAGCTGAAAATCTATACTGGCATAAGGGAGATGACAGCTGTACATACCTTTGTATCTACTCTACTACCATTATTGTGGGCTTATATTGGCTGCATGTACCATGTTAGAAAGTAATTGAATACGGCCATGTTTAATAGATAGAAAGGTGCCACATTGTTGACTTTTGGACATGGACATTTATGAACATTTGATCACATCTGCTGCATAACTTTTAATGCTATGTTGAATGACAGAATCTGTTTTAGGTTTCAGGCTGCCATTTTGTCTTGCGGCACATTATCATTTGAATAAGGTGGTAAACATATACACATTCTCTAGCTTTGAATGTCATACTGCCTTTATTTGTTAGCATTCAGCAGGAGTTCAACATGATAAGAATGAATTGAAATAGAATAGGATGAGGATGCTCATCCATATTATAAGAGGGACAGGACCACCACAAATGGATTTGGAGCACCAGCTGCTTACTAGAATGTTCCTCCTGGGCTACAATAAATGTGGCACGATATGCTTCAAGGTAACATGTTAGCAGTGCAGTACAACACCCTCTTTTATGTAACTCTACAGTACTGTCATCAACAGTTAAATCTGTTTTTTGAGCTGTGGTGATACACCTGTCCTAGTCAGGTTTTCATTTCCACAGAACTCTGTCTGTCAGCTTTAAAGATGAAGAATAGGATTTGCATTTGAATATCAGTCAGAAAACACCATATGTCCATTCCTAGGGCTTCAGTACCCAACTACTGTATCATGATTTCCTCTGTGGGCAGCCCTTCTAGTTATTGCTCGGGGTATACTTCATTGATCTGACTTCTCATTTATTGGTTCATACGTGGCTACTAGGCAAAAAGGCCAAGAACCATTTTAAGTCTTACCAAGCTTAACTGCAAATTTACCAGAATATTGCTTAGATGTGTCAATACTCCAAGGAGGTTTACAGTTATGATATAGGTTTATCGATCATACACAGGCTGCCCCTGTCCATTAGGGACCTATAGGTGCAAAACCAGGAGTAAATATGCAAATTCACATCCAATGGTCGAAGTTATGGATGAATAGGATTAGGGATGTGCTTTGCTTCACATGAATAGAAAGCCTGTTCCAGAAAAGGTATCATGTTTGAGACACGTATTTTGTCCCTCTAACATGTTCTGTTTATGGCACAGGTGAGGTTTAGATCTATTTCTTTTGCAAATGTGCAAAAAATCCATCAGTGTGGGATTAGTGGATGCTTTCTAGGCTAGCCATAGATTGCCACGCAGCAATCTGTAGGAGTTTGAGTACAAAGATAGGGCTTTGAGATGGTTCACAAAACATTTGCTGCTTACTCCCCAAAGTTTTTTTTTTTTTGTGAGTCACCTTTGTGGTCTCTCAAGCTGTTGCAAGTGCCTAGACAGGTATATGTTGAAACTGCACTACATTCAATGATTGGTCTGATGACCTCCTAGGATCTGAATGCTATGTCCTCACTTATGAGTTACTTAGAAGTTTCAAGCAGAAATGCAAAAACGTGTTGCTCTTCTATAGCCAAGGTAGTACAGATTGCTGAATAGATAGCAACATTTAATATGCAAGTTATAATGTTTGTCTTATTTGAATTTTCATGCAGCTGATAGGTCTTTACGCCAAACTGAGACATTTGAAATGTACACATTGCTTGAACCTGGTTCTGTATTTGTACTTTGAAATGCCTTCCCGATATACTGACTGTTGAGATAGCTTTGAATGTAATATATGCCTATGTTTATTTATTGATACATATTTATAACATGACTGTGTGGAATGTTCATTGTTTCTAAAACCAAGAAATATGACTATATGAAAGATGGGATCTCTGCTCGTAAGATGAAAGATTCGTGTTGTGAAAAGTAAAGTAGATCAGTAGACCAAATGTATTTGTTTCATAAAAACTATTGTTTCCCAAACGCAGCATAAATTCTCAAATATATTATGTTGTTATACTAAATGCATTTAATCAATTTGGAAACAAGGGTTTTTCCTGAAATAAGACTTTAAAAATGAAGAAATAACACTTTTTATAATCTGTATTTTCATACACCTACTGGAAAAAATAAATATCATAATAAATGTACAGTAAATTCTCAGTTAACCGGCAGCCATGGGGATTGGTAGATGCCAGATAACTGTAGTCTCTGGATGCTTGAGAGTTACTATTAAAAAGAGGCCTGACTAATACTGTACCCTACACTATTTGTTTGGTTTGACTTGTTCTCAGCTTAGGGAGAGAGGGGATTTATTCCTATCTTCTTTTTTAAAACTCAAACTCTAAAAACATAAGGTATGTTTCTGCAGGGAGAAAACAGAAAGTACAACACATGAAAATTGCACTGTATTTCTTGGATATTTTTTTTGCCGGTTGCTTGACAGTGCCGGTTGCTTGAGTTCTAGATAAGTGCAAGTTTACTGTAATTGCTTAGTACAGATAAAACAAGAAGAAGCCTTTCAGGCTAAGAAAATGGAAATGTATATGTCATTTCAAATGGAGAATGCAGGAATATGTTAACAAGATGCTTAGAAAGTGTAAAAAAATGGAAAGCACTTAAGAAAACTCATACTAAACTACATCACTATACATGGAAACAGTTAAATAAAACACAAGAACTGAAAGGCTTTGAATTTTAAAACAAGATCAATCAACCATGTTTAAGTGTCATAAATGAAGCACAAATACCCAAGTAATAATTAATCAGCTAGATAGATAAATAAATAATTAAAGTTAAATAAATTAAAGCAGTACTAAGTTTATTGCATTTATTTAATATATAAGATAAATATATAATTATAATTTTAATCATACATTGTTTAAAAATAAATGACACCATTGCCAGCAGAAAATCCAAGTCTAAACTGACAAATGCACAACAACATAAGCACAATTGGATACAAATGATAAAGAACTTCACTATAACAAAAAAAAGAAACTATACCATTAGCTTCTGTAAGGTTTAAATCTTTTAGAGTTATAGGTATGTGAATGAATTTCGACATTAAATTCAACTGAATTACCAGACATAAACCTTATAGTTTAAAGCCTGTAATGAAATCTATGCCTCTAAAAGATTTTCTGCATTTCACATGAGACTTTAAATGACTGAGCTGTATGGCAGTTCTTTTAAGTATGCAAAAAGTGCATTATAGTATAAAGCACTTGTCATTTATTTATTTGTCTTAATGCCTATTTGTTTATTTAAGCAATAACCAATGATGTGGTGTGGTATACTGAAGATTTACCCACGGGTGGCGTGGTTTAATTGATTGGTTTAATTTAATTGATTAAATAAAGCCAACCGTGGGTAAATTTCAATATATCACAACCACGGAGTCGGTTATTGCTATTATACAATGACATTATTTATGAAGAAAAAAACTTACTTTTTTAAAATAATGTCTTTGTATAACGGCACATTACTGTTCTTCCACTGGTTGTGATACACTGCTTTGCTGTTTTGATGTACTGAGCATGCGTATGGGACTTGCGTCTCATGCATACCCAGTACATCAATGCTTTGAAATGGAAGCAACGGAGAAAAGAAAGTCTCCGTTGCAACGATTTTTTCTTTCCTTTTTTTTTTTTTTTATTTGTTAAAAAAAATGTTTTGAGCACTTTATACCAACAAAAAAAAGTCCCGGAGACCGGACCTTTTTCCATTGGTATATTGTGGGATTTCCAAAACCTCCAAAATGTGCGGGGTGTGTTTTTGGAAGTGTATATTGTGGGATTTACAGTGGGCACACTGGTCAATCAGTGTGCACATTTTGGAATATTAATTCTATAATTTGTATTTTTGATTAATAAAGTTTGTTTTAATTACTCCTTGCAATCTGTATTTTTAAAAATGCAGAAAAATATCACTACTCATCGGTTTCTAAAAGTTTTGTTAAATTTAGAAAAACAATCTTTAATATTTCATAATATGAAACATATATCTGAAATTACTGATGTGGCAGTATTTAGCAGTTGGTAATGTGGCATGATATGAAAATATTTAGAGACAGTGCATAACGGTTTGAATTAAACAACAACTCGCATGACATGAAAGGGAAGCAGTGGAATTAACAAAATAAATGGCAAGTATATCATAGTCTGAGTAAGAAACAAATGTCTCTACCAGAGAACCGGAAGTGGAAAGAACACAAGAGATTCTCAGCTAGTGTGCGGGGAGTGCCTTCTATGTGGAGTCTGCATGTCCTCCCTGCGGGTCGAGTGGAGATCCGAAAGACATGCATGAATGGGCGTGCCTTCGTTGAAGGTTGGGTGTCGAGCTGGCAACTCAGCACCGTCAAAATCTACTGCCAATCATTAGCGGACTGGAGTTCTGCTGTGGCAAGCCCTAACCGGGAAAAGCCGAAAGACAACAACAACTGAAATGTTGACTGAGATGTAACTTAATGTACCAAATCAGGACGTACATTTCATACGACAGATAAGAAATACAAATACTCTATATTGAGGAGAAGCTAAAATCAATGACTAGAAAGATTAAAAAAAGAATAAATTATGTCATTTTAGAAGGGGAACTGTGAACATGTTACTTACTTAAGGTGGTGTACTAAAAGGGGTTTCATTAAGATTGTGTTGCTGAGACATCATATTAGGCATATCCTTACCTTTGTGTTATAAACATTTAAATGAACTTGGAAGAAGACAAAAGTAGGATAATTATGGCTATTAACTGATCTTCACAGCAAATGCATTTTAATTCATTATTTCAAAATGAGATAGATTATAACAGAATGAAAACTGCATGAAGAAATAAAGATCAGGCCCAAGGTATGCCTTAACATAGAAAGAAAACAGTGTAAAAGTTATCAAAGGAAAGCTGAAATGTAAAGAAATAACTGAATATTAGGTAAACAAAATGCCTACTACTAGAAAAACTGAGCTTTGCATATAATCCATGTTGAAGTGACTGAGAGACTTTAATGTTTAACTCCCAGCTTCAAGATATGGGGTTCAGTCCTGACTTCTGCTCTCTTTGCATATTTTCCCTGTTCCTTTTCAGGTTACCTGTGGTACCTCAACTTCTTCACGCCTCTCAAAAATGGGCTGTTTGACTGGTTACCCTAAACTGTCCCTACATATTACACAACACCTGTGGCCAGTGATTGCTGTAAAGGATCTGAGGAAAACCAGTTAGCTTACCTGATTAAGAAATAAATCATTTAAAATTAAAATAATGTTTATCATTTGTACACTTAATTATCATTAGAATATTCTAGTTTTGTAAAGGAGATCAACATGAATAATAAAGCACAAATCCAGAAACCACTGCTCAGTCTGGTATGTTAAGGGCAACAGTTTAGATGAAATCTCTATAATTAACTAACATGTTAAAGGGAGTATGACTCTATATGAAAATTAGAAACCGCCATATCACATACCCTAAGTAATCCCACTGGTATATACTTAAGAACACAGTAGCAAAATCACTAAGAATGCTTATTGCTGTTTCAACTTTAAATTAACGTTTTCATTTTTTTTGACAAAGGGGGTTATCAGTGGGGATGTGACATATAAAGATGTTACTGTCAAACTGTGGTTCAACTAAAAACAGATTTGTGCATGGGCTGAGAAGTTAACATGTACAATGATGGTGACTTTCAGGAATATGTATGAGTGTTGTCTTACTCCAGAATATGGAATATAATCTACAGATGCATATTTTAATGAAATGTACAATGTTGAAACTAGCAGTACAGATTGATAAACAACATTCCTACTTTAAGGTGTGTTTCTGAAAACAGATACTGATGTTACCAAGACAGATCCTGTGCACAACAAAATGAGTAAATCAAAAGTACTCGTGGTAAAGACACAGATAAAAGAACTTAGCTTAGAAGTCAAAGGAAAGTAGTGATACATTTGGAGGGAGTTGAAGACCATTTTAACAATAAATGTGATTAGGTTTACTGAGATGCTCAATTATAATAATGTCTAGTATTGAAAAAGAAATGTGACATCATTCACAGTAAAATGTTAAATACTGACTATCTGATAATACTGCAGCACTCTCTCTGTGATATCATGGGAGGTGAAACAAAAGCTATTAATTATCATAACATGGGGAAAACACATAATACAATGTTTTTCTATGAGATTAATGCACTGGGAGTGTTTTAAGAGTTACAAATGGATATGAAAAACAAATGCACGTACCAAAAAGCATGTAAAGTATGCAAATGCTGCAGGACTGTTTGTCAGAGTCTGTAATACTTGCTGCAAAGGAGTTCATGGAAGCAAATTAAAATAAGACAAATACAGCAAATATGAGAATGCCAAAAGTTAAAGCAACCAAAAGGTTGCCAAACCAAGCAAAGAAAAATACAAATGCAGCACCACAATTTCAAATCGAGTACAAAGCATGCTGTGGCAAAACAGACCACAAGCTCCCGCTTACTTTGCCGTACTCCAAGATAACCAGTGCTAGTGAAGCAACAGCATGCAAACATATAAGCATTTAAGGTATAGTCAATAACACCCTTTTAACTTGCCAATATACATCCCCTTGTAGTCTCCCAATATGTGCATGTGAGCACTCATAACAGAGGCTTTCTCTGACCTTTCAATCACTCAGTAAATTCACTGTTCTGTGCATTTTAATAGCTGGATGGCATGATTAGTGATCAGTGAGGGTTATTTGCACAGTATGTAGAGATTTTTATGCCTTTGTCATATCAGAAATTTACACTCGCATTTTAATTAGTCAATGACATTTTTTTAATTTGTGTACTAGCCAGTTCACTGGACTAATTCAAGTTTGCACTTACCAGCTGTGACCCAGCAAAACATAATTAAACAATGAAGCCTAATTGACAATCAAATACATTCTCATTGATTGTACACAGTGATCAGAGTGCCCACTGTAAACTGAGTACTGGCAAAAGAAGAAAGTCTGGGCAAAAAAAGCAAAGCTAAAACAAAGAAATCCTTGCAGCTGCAGATGCTAAGTATAAACGCTACAGCTACTACAGTCCCTGTGCCACTCAACAGACAAACAAACTCATCTAGGTAAACATAGGAACTGCTCCATTCTTTTGTCATAGCTGCACAGATTGTCCCACCAGAGCACAAGAGTTTACAATGATTAAGAAAATGACTGAACCTTACTTTTGAGATGTCAAGAGTCTGCATGCATCTTATCTTGAACAGCAAGATAAATGTGGATTACTTACCCCCCCCCCCCAGAAAAAGAAAACAATGTGCATGCGAGGTACAATAGAAAGACATCCCCAGTCACTCAAGATAAAGAAAACAGACAGAGGAGAAAAATGGCATTATTTAAAAGGGAAAGAAATATTTTATTTTAAATAATGCCGTATAATAGCAATAATTCATACTCTGGCTTGGCAAGGCATGGGGAATGCAGGATTTACTTCACAGCTGGCTTTGTCTGATCACTTGGGCTTTAACCTCATAATCAAATCACATCAGCCATGGATAATTCCTGAATTTCCACACTTAAATGTGACTTATTCCTAGAAGGAGATACAGACACAACAGAGGTCCCAAATTCAGGGCTTATGCACAAATTTGTTGAGAGAGCATTCATTCAAAACAGAGTTATTACATACAGGTTACGTTTACTAATCATAAGGATGACATGGGTTAAAGTAAATATATATTGTTTTTATGTTTTTCAAAAAAGCATACAATTCAGCTACATTTAGCAGAACAGTAAGTGAGATAATCGCAAGAGGGATTTCATTACATGTTTTAGACCCAAAAGGATATAAATCTGTAAACGCAAAATACAGTTTGTGTTGGGGGGCCAGAAGGGGGATTTGTAAGGAAAAGGGAGACCTTAGTATCCTAGAATCTTACCTCAAACTGGGACTGTTCCTGCTCCCTTCCCACCTAAATTACACTGTCATCTCTTTCAAACCTCCTTTCACTAACATTATTGTTAGAACAAACACTATACTTGTATAATCACTTTATGACTTGTACTTTTAATTATATTATCTGTAATACTTTTGACTTTCTTTATTTTAACATTTGTGTTCTTTAAACGTATACTCCATTTTATATTTGTATATTAAATTGTAAATTTATGCTTTTGTATAATATATATTTCATACTTTCCTTATGTTATATTCTGTTAACTGCTTTTGGACCTAATCTCCTCGGGCCTCTACTGAAAATGGGCTCTGCTTGGCCCAGTGGACTTCCCCAGTCATCAAACTGGAAATAAATAAATAGATGATTCAAAAAAGACAGGGTCTGAGAGATGGAAATGACTGATAAAAACAGATCAGACCGTGGATAAAGTAGAAGGTGTGAAGTGAAGCATGAAGCCATTTTACTTTCCCGGTGGAGATGCAGTCATGCTCAGTTTCAGAGTGTGTGTGTACGTGTGTGCATGTGTGTAATGAACCCAAAGATTTTGCTCAGGATTAATTGAAGCCTTACAGTGTTAGACTCTGAGGAAGACTGAAGACTAGGGCATTTACTTTAGATGGAGTTATAGTTATAGCCAATAAATTCACACAGTTATGCATCACACTTCAAATTTTTATTTTTTGTTAATATCTCTATTCATTGATGTTAGACTGCTCTGTTTTCTATGGCTCCTTTCATTTGAAGTGTTCAGTGATTTTATATTTCTCTGTAACCGACCCTTCCCAGTGGAGCAAAAAAAATGTTACTCAGAGGTTCAGCTAATCTGTCTGATTTTTCGATCACTCTATCTATCTAACAGATAAATGCCACAGTAAATGTATTTATTTATTCATTGCATCAGTGAATTGTCTCATGTGAATAAAAGTTATCAGAAGGAAAATTACATTTCCTCATAGTATCTGAATTCTTTACAGCACAGCCTTTCAACAGCATTGATATTTTCATTGCTGTATGCTACTAACAGATAATCATCCCCTGCTGCCAGGAAGAAAAGGATAATTACACATAATGCAAGAAAGCAGTATACTATTTCAATGCAGATAGACTGTTCTGAGCTGCTTAGAAAGATGGGATGGGATTGGGAGAGTGTGTGCGTGTGTGTCTGTCTGTCTGTCTGCAAGCCACTGTGTGTGGGCATGCACTTGTCAATACTCAATCATTTAGACAATAACATGAAACATATTGACATATATTACATCGATACATAACAGAGCACCCAGCAAGGTATTGGCGTGTGATATGAGGTAGCTGCTGTGTGTTTTTAGATATGCCTACACAATTAGAAACAGCCACATGGAGCCATATCAAAATGGTTCAGGTGAGAATGACTGTAGGTAATGACTTTTGAAAGTCAGGTCTGAGTAAGTAAATTTTAGGTATGAATTCACATCTAATTCAGCAGAATTTGCACCATCTCATTGTAGGGACTGACTCACAAACTTCTGGAAATGTTCACATATCACCAACTAGGCCCTTATCCAAGAACTGCATTAGTAGTGATCACTAATGCACAGTGGCAGCATCACCAATATTGCTCTACTCACACCTACACCATTTGAACTTATTTACCTCTAGGATTTGTTAGTAATAATACAATTTACTTTGTTTATGAAAAATATCTCCATCTCCATTTTTTAAAGCAGAATTAACTTAAATTCATTTAAAGCAATCCATAAAGATAAAGAGACCATATGCAAATATCTCATAAATAGTAACCAGCAGTCAAGACGGACCCTGGATCATGAAAATGTAAGGCAGAATCCCATAATAGTGACTCACCCTTTTTAATTTCTCCAAGTCTTTTGGGTATACCATGATGGGAATGGACCCCATTCCTAAATCAAAGTACGATTAAAGTTCATGAAATCAGTATTGTTTCAATCTTTGATGTCAGCCAGAAGTGCTCTTTGCAGTGCCCGCAATGTGCCCAGTAATGACTCCTTCTGCAATTCATATGGGGTTACACATATTGGTAACATGTCTAAATACAATTGTAGATTCTTTTATAAGACCTGCTGCTCCTACTACTACTGGAACTGTCTGGGTATCTTTCTTCCGCACTGCTCTCATTTCTGCCTGCAAATCCTGATATTTTATGACTCCGTGTTCCTCTGTACGCAAGAAACCGGTGATTTCAATGATCAGTGCTACTTTTTTCTTCTTTTCATGGACCACTATATCCAGTTTTATAGCAGCTATCTTTTGAACTGTTGGTAATGGGTGAATCCATGTGATGTAGACTTCATAATTTTCTATGATGCTTTGTGGTTCATGTTTCCAGTGTTTTTCAGCCACTTCAGTACCATAATGGTTGCACAATCCCCAGTGCAATAGTCTTGCCACATTATTATACCTTTCAGTATATAGTCCTTCTGCCATTAGTATGTCACAACCAGCAATGAGGTGTGCAACTGTTTCCAATTCAGTTTTACAAAACCTACATTTGTCCGTTTCTTTCACATGTTCAATGGACTTTGCAAACCAGTGTGTACATAAGCCACTATCCTGGGCTGCCAATATTAACCTTTCATCTCTTGGTTTGAATTTGCCTCTCAACAATCATCCGTGCATTTGTTCCTGATCAACATGAGGTTCTTCCAGATGTTTTCTATACTTGCAACTATATTTATGCATTTTCCACATTTCTTCCCTTCTCATCTGGTCCTTTACCTTATATTCTTTCTTTTGTTTTTTGGCACATTCAGTTGCTGCCTGAGTTTTATCTACTTCTGGTTTGATTTCCTTTCCTGCTTGACAACAATATGCTTCTGCTAGATTACGCAGAGAAGTCATCTTAGATTTATTCTCCTCATGTTTCAAAACTTTCACTGCGTTTGGGTCTTGTGAGGGCAGCAGATATTTGTGGAGTCACAGTTGCAGATCTATACATGTAATCAATTTCAAGGCGGCCCATCCCTCCTTTGGAATTGGGAATATATAATCTTGGTATGCACTGATTTTTATAAATCATTTGGTGAGCATGAAGCATCCTTCTTGATTTCCTATCTAATCTAACATGTTTTGGGGCCAGTCAATCACTCCAAAACTGTATGTTAGGATAGGAAGAACAAATTGAGTTATAGCTTGGATTTTGTTCCTAGATGTCAATGCTGTTTTCAGGATTAATTTCAGTCTTCTAAAGTATTCCTTACTAAGTTTTATTTGCATCTGTTCATGTTTTATTGTTGATCCTTCATCAATTCGCAAATATTTATACACTTTCTCTTGGTCAAGTTTTTTTATATCACATTCTTGTCCCAAACTGACGTTTTCTTGGTGATGCAGTTTTCCAGCATTAAAGGCTGCTTTTACACATTTATCAAGACCAAATGACATTCTTATATCAGCTGAAAAAGTTTTGACAACTTGTAGTTGTGCTTTCATTTCCTCATCTGATGAGCTATACAGTTTTAAATCATTGACAAAGAGAAGATAAGAAGTCTTTACACTTTATTGTTTTCTACGAGCCAAGTTATAGCCATGGCCTAAGCTGTTAAGTAGACAGCTTAATGGATTATGGGGAAGACAGTGAGAGAGTCACCCATGAATATCCCCCTTTGAATTTTTATCCCTGGAATAATAATTTGTCCTTTATCATGGCTTAATTGCAAAGTGGTCTGCCATTGTTTCATGGTAACTGTAATGTAGTCAATCAGTGTAGAGTGTATCTTAAACATTTTTAAGCAATCTTTTATCCATGAATGTGGGATGCTATCAAACGTTTTTTTATAGTCAATACATGCCATACTTAGATTCTTCCTTTTTTACAGTTCTCCACTATAACTTTATTTAACAACAAATAATCCTTTGTTCCATATGACTTTCTTTTATTTCCCTTTTGTTCTATTGCCATAATTGAGTTTTCTTCAAAATGACTATAAACTCTGTTGGCATCAATTCCAGTGTATAGTTTATATGTCATTGGAAGGCAAGTTATTGGTCTACAGTTTTTAGTGAAGCTTGCAGGTTCACTCTTAAGTAGTAGCACTGTTTTTCCTGTTGTTAGCCAAGTTGGTGTCTGTTCAGGGTGTACATATAAATAGTTCTTGCTCATAGCTAAATCCTCCTGCAAAGATGTTAATACTTTTAACCAGAAGTTAGGTACTGCATCTGGGCCTGGGGTTTTCCAATTAGAGGCTTTTCTTAACTTTGTTTCAATCTCTCTGGCTGTTTCTTCATCCCATTTCATATCCTGTACCTTTAAACTTGTTATTCTTTCTTTTACTTCTTCTATCCATTTAGCATATTTGTTATGTTCCACAGGATCTTCATAAATACTTCTCCAAAACGTATCTATTTCTTTTTTTTTTTTTTTTGGTGGTCTTTCAGTTTATCTTGTTTCCCAACTCTCTATAAAACATTTTTGGGTCATCAATACATTGCTTATTTTGTACTTTTCCTTTATATTTATCTGTGTATCTTCTAAGTTTTTCCTCCTGTGCTGAGATTTTTAGCTTATTTGCGATAGTGCATTATAAATCCTGGTCTGTTCTAATACTGTGCATTGCTTTTTTTACTTCTATCTTTCTTAGTATTTTAGTTGATCTGTTCCCTCTTCTATATTCTTCTAATAGTGACACTTCTTGTTTTAACTGCTTTATATTTTTCTCTATTTGATACTTCCATGACAGTATTCGATTTCTCCCCTTTCTCTCCCTCACTACTCCGTGTTCTTGTGGTAGGACTTTATCAGTTATTAATTTAGATACACAGTAAAATATCCTGTTTACTTCTGTTATATCGCATGGATCTCTATGGACAGTCCTAATTACTGTGTTCATTTGTTTTATTAAACTTCTGAATTTTTGGGTTTTATTGACCTTCTGCAGTCTATTTATTTCACTGATCTTAATATGTCTATCTGTCTCTATTAAATAAAGCAACTCTTCTCTTAGCTTGTTTTCTTCTAAACTGAGGGCACATTTTTTTTGTTTTCCATTTCCTGTGGGCATTTTATAGAAAGTTCTATAGCATCTTCCTGTGGCACATTCTTTTCAACTTTATCTTGTGCCATCCGTTGCTCTGTCATATGGGAACTCACTGGCCTATCACTCCTCAACATTGACTCCGTCAGACTTTCCACAGTTTTCTGTTCCTTCCCTTACTGTCCAGCTTCAAGTGAGCATTTATACTGGTTTCCCGTGGAAGGCTCCAAAATATCTTCATATGGCACCAGACCAATTGTTTCCCATTCCACTGGTTTCCCCTTAATTTGGATATTCATTGCTCTTTCCTGTTGTGGTGCTTTCTGAGTTAGATTTTTCTGCACTAAATACTTCACTTTGCAGGTACTCCATAACCTCAGTTTCTATTTCTTTATCTTATCTATTACTAATCTCCTTTTCTACTTTTCCTCTTTGACTTCTTATTTTTTTTGTATTGTAATGTTTTCCATATCCAGATTCCTTTGCCTGTATTTCTCTTTTTTTCTGCTTTTTTCGTATTGGCTAGTTTTGCTTTCTCCGTTGCATAAATATTACACCATATTAAATATCTTTTTCTTTTCCATGTCCATATTTCTTCAGACGTCTCTTGATCTACCTGCTTCTCCTTATATTGTGGACTCGCTGCATCTAGCTGTGATGTAGCCTGTGTTATACCTTCTACGCCAAATCCTTCACTTCGCAGGCACTCCATAACTTCACCTTCTATTTTTTTTTTAAATTCTACTTTACTAATCTTCTTTTCTACATTCCCTCTTTGTGATATTATTTTCTTTATTGTGAAATTTTCCATTTCTGGATTTTTCTTTGAATATCTTTGGGACTGCTTTCTTTACATTGACAATTTGTCTTTCTCCTTTGCATAAATATTGCACCATATCAAATCTCTCTTTTCTTTCCCATGTCCATATTTCTTTTTTATACTTTTCAAAAATCTCTAGGTTTTGTTGTTTATATTTTTACACTTCCTCAGATGATTCTTTTTCCAAACAGATCAATGTTTTTTGATCTATATACTGTTTTTCACAAATTTGTTGTATTAATGAATACCAATTTTTATTTAAAGCTTCTGACAGCTTTTCTTGTGGAAGTATTTTTCATTCCTCTAATTTCTCTCTTAATCATTTTGTATATCTTTTGTCTGGAAATTCTGGGCTTTTTGCATAATAGTAACAGTACATAATTTCTTTCTTATCCTCAACAGTCCACGTTATTGTCTTTATGGCTCACCTTTGGCCTATCAATTTTTGTGACTTTTGTGGACTACTACTTCCATCCACAACAGGGGGGTGCATCCTCCCCCTGAGCCTGGCCTGGCCCCATTGTAGTAATCTTTCCATATTTGAGGATTCTACACTGTCATCTTTTCCAGTCCTAGCACCAGTATGCCTACCAGGACTGGGCACTTTTTTGTCCTGGGTCTTGTGCACCCACCTATCTTTTTTAATTTTTAACTTACTTCTGTCCATGATGTATGCTATATAAATACAGTCTCTATATAGTGTCACCTTGGTGAGATTTTGTGAAAAACAGGGTCCACTTCATGAAGGTACTCACCAAGACTTGAGGATAAATTAAATTTCAGCACTATTACTCTCCCTTGCTTGTTGACTTTTCATCTCTCCAGTCATCCTGTGTGGTATAAAACATGTTAGCTCAGTATAATACTACTCTGTTATAAACAGGTTAGCAGAAGGAGTACACAAGGGAAAATAGGGTAGTGCAAAAGAAACCAATGATGTTTTTCCTAACCTATAAGATTACTTCATATTCTGCACACTAGAAACCTGATTCAGCATGCTAAGATTCTTTTTCTATGCCATTGTCACAAAGAAGATGCAGCAATAAGCTGTTTGTGTCCTCCAGAAAAGATTTGTAAACAGAACACAACACAATTGGTGGTAATTTGGAACAACTTATGCAGGCAACCATAAAAGATGTGCTTCAGAAATTATCATATACTAGATGGTGACCAAATAAGAGCTGTTGTATAAAAATGTGAATCCATTAGTAAATTGGTTAGGAGCATTAATTCAGGTGGCTATATGGGCTCAATCTTCACCTTTCTTAGCATTTCACACTTGTCTTATAGTATTAAACCCGAGCACCCACTGAATGAGCTGTATGGCCAAATGGGACCCTAGGCAGGTGAATGGAGTAGGGTCCCCCTTCAACAAATATACTAGTATCTCTTTACTTCCATCTCTCTCTCTCTCTCTCTATATATATATATATATATATATATATATATATATATTTCTCTTTATAACTATACACAGAAATACTGTGGTTTGACTACAGTGGCATTCATCTACCCCATGGACGTATAAGTATTGAACAGGAAATCTGTCTTATGTTTCTTCAAATTTCAAGAAAAAAGAAATGAAAAGTTCTCAAGATAAATGTCAGAGATGAAGGTGGCTTTGTTTGCTAAACTGCTGAAGTTTTAACAATGAAATGACTGATTTAGAAGCTTTTTTCAGCCTGTAAGATGTTATGTGCAGAATACTGAAACAGTTTAAAAATCCAAAATGGACATCAAATCATAGGAGAATGTCTCCTTTCATTGTTGCAGATCTGAAATGATAACCTTACTAAGAGATAAAAACTGTAAGCGCCCCTCTTTCAAGCTTCCCTCTGTCTGTACAGCATCAGTGCTTAGGCTTTTCTCTAAGTTCTTAAGCTTGGAAGTTCAGAGGTCGTTCAGTTATACACTATGCAAAGAAACTATGTGGATAAAAATAGAAATTAGTCATTCTGCAGTAAATATCTTTGCAGCCATACAAATGCAACAGCATAGTGTCTCTTAAGAAACCTGTTACTTTTAGTACAGCATTAGTAGAACAAAATAACTCTGCAACTCTCAACCTGTAGTCACTAAAAACAGGGCAAAGTCTGAAAAGTGAGATATACTCAAACTGGAGATATTTATGAATGACATTTCTACAGATATTATGATAAATTTATAATTCTAGCAAAGAAATTCTCTCTCAGAACAGTGTGGCACAATTTCATAACCTTTCATCCAGCTGTATTTCATCGCTAGATTTGGTTCCACTCTTAAGATTCCCAGGACAGTAGCTCATACTTCCCGACTCTCTTCTCAAGATCTTTACTCAACAATTTTGGCATAATAAAAAATTATGGGGTTGAGGCCCCAAATCAGGTAAACATTTTAAGCATTACTGTAATTCATTTTAAAAAAAGTTAATAGAACATTTTTTTTCTTTCTTTTTTTATCAACTTGCATTTTTTGAGCAATAATAAGCCTGAAAATCTAATGATTGTCATTGCTGACTGAATATGATCCTCAGCAATTAACTAGAAAAAAATCAAAGATGTTATTATGGACAGGAAAAACATACAAGGCAATATCAGGGAGAGTTGAGAGTTATAGTGTAGCTTGTTCAGCAGCAGAGACAGAGACAATCAGGTAGCCAGAACATGCTGCAAATATCATCTCTTCTGCACAGTGTGTTAACTGTATAATACTAGAAGTATCTCTAAGTACCTCTCTGTCTATATTTCTCAGGTACAAGCTTTGTTCTTAACTTACATTTTGCATTTATTAAACCCGACAAGGTAGCAATGATGCAATTGATACAAGAACTAATGCAAACTTGTGTAGGTCTTCTTCCTACCAGTCCATTTACTAATGATCTATTAATTACAGCTTAAAAAATGCAAACAATGGAAATAAGCCTAAATTTAATATTAAACCTGCTAACAGCTGTACAATACATTGCCAGTTTGCTAACAATCCACCAAATACTTTATAAGAAATTTTGTATTCATTCATTTGCATTGCCAGCCATAGTACAGGTGGTTGTATTTGTTATAATCTGTTTGTGTTGACAACATGAGTCACAGATTATAACAGCTTTAATAATTCAGCTTTAAAAATGTATTTCAAATAAAAGTATATCAAGAGTATTGCAGATCAGAGTGTGTATGTTCCTTAAAGAGCCATTCCAGTCAGTAGGCACGTGCATATAAGTACTGAGCACGTGCAAGCAAGACTGCCATTTTGTAGTGAGCAGCTGAGGTGCAAGCATGCATGTGTATGGTAGTCAGTCAATTAGTTAGTTTGTTAAAGTTTAATGTTACTGTCCTCCATCCTGATCTGTTTGTGTATAATAAATGATTTAAATGAACACCCATCCTCTGCTTCTTACTGAGTATACACAAGATGAGCAACATAGTGTCAGAATGGGATGCAGAGTAAAACTTCTTATTCCAGATCATGAGGCAGGCAATTACAGTTGGAGGAATATACAGGAGTGGATCATCACTGCAAAAACGACTTGCAAACAGGTCAGAAAGACAAATTCAGGAACTAAAACTTGCTTAAATTTTTTTTTTACTCAATGAATATAAACGAAGCATTAAAACCATTCAAAAAAAGTGCTTGAAATAACTTCCAAATTGCATAAAATGTATAAAAAAGAGAAAACAACCATATTTTATTTTCTTCTTTTTCATATTAACTAAAACTATCTGAGATATCTAAAGTGTGCAAAGTGTTCACAAGTTTGTGTAGTATTACACTACAGTTATTTCAGAGAAAACAAACATTTGAAAGAGTTTATGGTACAGCTGAATATTTTTTTGAGTACCTGTGTGTTTATACTTAATTACAGGAGCATTTTGTTGACAGGGCAGAAGGATTTTGCAGAACTGCTCCACTTGTATTTGATAATAATGTTGCTGAAAAGTGGAGGTTGAGCAAGAGTATGATATTTTCATACATACTGCTTTTTCTGACAAAGACGCATGTACAAAGCCATTTATTCTACTTAATTTAGCTGGTTCAGAAGTCACTGAAAGGGAGCGTTCATTTGTGTATGCAGGGGAGGAGGAACCACCATATAGTGGTACCAGCTGAAACCCTGGAAGACCCTGAGTGCTTAAAAGGTAAATTTAGAGAAATGTGTAATCCCCAAATGAATATTACAATGGAAAGGCACATATTTTACACAAGAGATCAAAAGCCCTGTTAAACTTTTGCAGCATAGATAACTGATTTGAGAAACAAGGCAAACACATGCAGATTTGGTGATTTAAGAGATTAATTGATAAAAGACAGGCTTCTGTGTGGTATTAAAGATGATGCAGTGAGAAAGATGTTGCTTTGAGACAGTGATTTAACTTTGAATAAGGCCATAGAGATTTGTCAGATATCTGAGCTCACACAAAAAACACACAAATATGCTTACAAATGAGAAATGCATGCTTCCATTGCCTTCCAGTGCTAATGTTGATAGTATGCAGCACATAGTTAAAAGATACCGGCCTAAGGGTGTGGCTGCTTCAGAGAAACGCAGAGCCTTCCTAGCAAGTTCCAAGACAGCTCCAATAAAATCCAGAGCATGCTCAGTGAAGCAGAGGGGTGAGTCTGCAAAATCTGTGGCAAGCCTCATAGTCAACTGTTATAATTGTGGAGGTAGCTATGAGCCCAAAAGAGAAAAGTGCTTAGCTTTTGGTCAGCAGTGCCACAAATGTAAAAAAGTGGAATCATTTCAAAAGGTTATGTAAATCAAAAGGGGCACATTCTTTTATTACAAGACAGCATTCAAAGAGATGATTTGATCAACTAGAAAGCTGCAACCCTACTTTTTATATTGATGGTGTGTCTATGCTTGGTGAAACAGTCAATGCAGTGGGCAAAGAATGAACTATTTTGTACTGTTCTGATTAATGGGAGACCTGTAGAGCTCAAAGTTGATACTGGTTCAAAGTGCAATGTTATGTCAGCAGAAATGTTTGCCAAAGTAAGAGCTAGTTAGAAGCTTGATCTGGCAAACTGTGCAAAGCTTGTTTCTTATGGTGGTGAAGACATTCAAACTGAAAGCTCAGTAGTGATTTCATGTTACTCTGCTGGGAACAGCTCTGACTTGCAATTTTACATAGTCAAGAGGCACATACAGTCATTGTTAGGCCTCAGAGATAGTTTGAAAATGGGACTGCTTTCATTTAATGCAGAAGTCCACCGTGTAAGCACATGTACCAATGAAAGTTTCACATAAACTATTTTTACTGACTATGATAATCTTTTTGAAGATGACAAGTTAGGCAAACTCCCACTTGTGTACTCCATGAAGTTAGACCCTGAGGTAAGCCCAGTTATCAGACCAGCAAGGAAAGTTCTGGTAGCCATGCAGGGCTGACTTAAAGCTGAGCTAGTCAAAATGGTGCATCTAGGTGTAATTTGTCCAGTAGAAGAACCAAATGAATGGGTATTCTCCATGGTGGTAGTTCATAAGAAAATCTCTGATAATATTAGAATATGTATTGATCCAACAGACTTGAACAAAGCACTAAAATGACCTCATCATCCAATGCATATAGTGAAAGAAGTTGCTGCTCTTATGCCAAACACCACTGTTTTTTCTGTCTTAGATGCAAAAAGTTCATTTTGGCAAATTTTACTTGACAGAAAATCTTCATTGCTTACCACATTCAGTACATCATTTGGAAGGTACAGATTTTTGAGAATGCCATTTGGGATAAATTCTGCCAGTGAAGTCTTTCAACATACAATGGAGCAAATATTTTCTGGCTATCTATGTGCTATTATAGCAGATGATATTCTTGTACCAGGCAACGGTGAAGTCAAACATGATAGAAACTTCAGAAAAATTCTGGAACGTGCTCATGAGGTGAAGCTTAAGCTGAATCCTCAGAAATGCAAATTCAGGCTGCAAGAAGTTATTTATTTGAGTCATTTGTTTACCAGTGCAGGCTTATGACCAGATCCTTCCTAGAAATCTGCAAGTCTTGAAATGCCAGCTCTAGACAATGTTACCAACTTACAATGCTTTCTTGGCATGGTCAACTATTTGGGCAAGTTCATTTCAGATTTGAGTGAGCTTTCAGCACCACTACAAGAACTGACATGCAAAGATGTAACTTGGTCCTGGTCAGAACAACACCAAAGAGCATTTGATGTCCTCAAACAGAGAATTGCCAGTCCACCCACTTTAAGATAGTAATGATGTTCACAAACCTGTAACTCTTTCTTGTGATGCTTCAAAGTTTGGTCTTGGGGCAGTCATTCTTCAAGAGGGCAAACCAGTAGCCTATGCATCGGGAACTTTAACCCAAACTGAAATGCAGTATGCTCAGACAGAGAAAGAGCGCTTGGAAATTGTGTTTGCATGTTTGAAGTTCCATGATTATATTTATGGCCGGCCTTTTCAAATTGAGCACCAACCACCAACCTTTGCTCACTATTTTAAAAAAAGCCAATGCATACAGCTCCTGTGAGATTGCAATGCATGATGTTGAAATTGCAAAAGTACAATTTTCTCTTGGTCTACAGAAAAAGCAATTTTCTTTATATTGCTAATACTTTATCCAGATCACCCAGAAAAAAAAAAAACAATGAACAGCAAGAACATGAGAAACCTGATTTTGAAGTCATGGAAGTGATATTTTTTTATTCTACAAGTCTTGATAAGCTCAGAACTTACACAACTTCAAATCCAATTCTCCTGAAGCTCAACCATTTTATCAGTCAAGGCTGGCCATTAAAGCAATCTTATTTGCCACCAGATGTGCAATAGTAGTTTCCTTACAGAGATGAGATTTTGATGGAAGATGGTATTATCATGAAAGGTCTAAAAGTGATTGTTACAAAATCTTTGCAACAAGAGTATATTAAAATCTTGCATCGTAGCCACCCAAGAACTGATTCTATCAAAAGAAGGGTGAGAGGACTAGGATTTTGGCCTTCTATGTCAAGAGTAATTGAGAAAGAACTTTCAGCTTGTTTTGTTTGTGATAGTACTAAACTGTATCAACAAAAATAACCACTTCATTTAAGCCAGATTCCTGAACTACCTTGGTCGACAGCAGCTACAGACATTTTCGAATGGAATGGTCAGCATTGCTTGTATTAGTAGACTCTTATTTAAATTGGTTCGAGACTGACCAACGTCCTAATCTGACATCCAATACTATCGTTACTAAATTGAAGAGGCATTTTTTTGTCCATGGTAGTCCATACAGTCATTTCTGACAATGGTACACAGTTTACAAGTCAGTAGTTCAAGAGATTTGCTGAAAAGTGGGACTTTGTTCGTGTTACAAATAGTTCTGAATACCCACAGTCAAATGGCTTGGCAGAACGTGCAGTTCAAAGTGCAAAACAGCTGCTGGAAAAGTCTAAACATGACAATACTGATGTTTTTCTAAATCTGCTTAATCTCAGAAATGTACCTCATGACAATCTTCTTGGTTCACCTGCCCAGAGGTTAAAACTGAAACAAACCAGAACCACACTGCCAATCAGTAAGAATTTGTTGGCTCCAAGTCCTAAAAACAGCAAAGCAGTAAATCCTCAACTCTTAAAGAAGCATTTGTCCCAAAAGTCTTCCTATGGTAAAACCAGCAAACCTCTGAATCCGTTAAAAGAAGGAGAGATAGTGAGGATGCAGACAGCAAAAGGATTTGACTGAATAGGACTTGTGAAACATTTGTGTGAACAGTTGAGATCATACATTATTGAGTCACAAGGTATAGAATTCAGGCAGAATCAGAAACACTTACTACCAGTGACTGAGCCAGCTTCGCAACATTCTGCTTGTAACAAAAACTCTAAATCTCAGAGTGATTTGCCCACTGTTCCTGTTCCAGAGAACATTTCACTGCCTGTTCCCATTCCTGAAAGTATCCCAAAAGTCCTCAAGAAGAACATTCACCAGTGACTGCCCCTGTTGCTAAACCCATATCTAGTTATTACATTATGACATCAGGTTGTATCTCAAGACCTACTCACAAATACGTAACAATCTGGACATGATTGTCATTTGTATATATTTGTATAATTTGCATGCTCATATGATTGTCATTGTTTATTTGCATGACCAACTATTCAAAGAGGGAGGATGTAGATCAATGTTCCTTTAAGAGCCATTCCAGTCACTGGGTACATGCATATACGTACTGAGCAAGTGCAAGCAAAAGTGCCATTTTGTAGTGAGCATCCGAGGTGTAAGCATGCATGTGTATAGTAGTCAGTTCATTAATTTAAGTTTAATGTTACTGTTCTCTATTCTGATGTGTGTGTAATAAACTACTTAAATAAACACCCATCCTCATCATCTTATTGAATATACACAAGACGAGTGACAGGTAGGTAGAGTATTTTCTACTTTGTACAGAAACAAAAAATAGTCTCTGACTTTAATTCTTTTCTCAGGATAGCATGAAACAAAACAACCCTTAAAACTGCAAAAAAGCCATAATAAGCTGAGGAATGCAACTGTTCCTTACTTCCTACAGAAGCATGAAAGACAAATGATAATCCTTTATCGGAATCCCATGTGTGATGGGTTGAAAGCCAAGCCATGGATGCTAAAGCCAGTGATAAATTGCTTCTTCAGTATAAAAAAGGAGGTATCTCTGATAGTTTTATTCTTGCATTTGAAAGGGTATATAATCAGCACCAAAGTAACCATGGACAATGGGTAAGGCTTTTAACTTCTCTGCTCATGGGTAACACACATTGTGAATTATCTAAAATGACTAATCTATACTGTTGTAATTATGACAAAGTTAAAAATTATTTGAATGTTTAAACTTAGTCCTGAAACAGTTTTAACACAGAAGAAAGGCAGATGTCAGCGCTAGTGATTTAACTGCAGAAATAATTACTTACTTCCATAGATTGGTAAGTGCACACCAAGTTACTACTTTTGAAATGATGGAAGACATTTTGATTAGACAGCAAACACCAGATACTGCCTAAGAATATCAGAGTTTGGCTAACAGATCAGTTTTGTGATTCCTCGGAGAAACTGGGAAAAGGGTCACTTTTATCAAGCCAGTGCTTTACATTGCAAAAGAGGGGGTACCCTACACTTCACATGCATATAAAGAAACCATTTTGGGGTAGCCTAATGTATCACAGCAGGCTGCATGGGCAAAGGAGGAAAACACAGCCTGAAGTTCATAAAGTCTTGCAATAAGTGAAAGCTGGGTCAATATAACCAATGGGTGTATTCATTCCAAATATTTACAGAAGCAGTGTGGGGAATAAAACCCACAAAGGGGTACTCGCCAAGGTAGCAGATATGCAGTAGTGTATTATCTTAAAGCTGTATCCGCTTTAGATTATCATGAGGGCCTGTATTCCATCCTGGTAGAGGGTAAAGAAATAATTGCTAAGAGGGATACTGCACTAGATATAACCACTATTAGGCCTGAAGTTGCTAGAAAGAAACATTACTTGCTTGGATGGTCTAATCCATATACAACCATGCGGTGGATACCTTTTCAGTTGCCTTTGTCAATATATATTTGACTGAAAAATGGGGAGGGGAAGACAAGCAGATGAGAGTGTTTGATGATAACCATACAGATTAAAATACATACAGTTTTTGATAACAGTATCTTGTATACATGCAACTACATGTAGCCAAGCATGGAGTCAATCACATGGTGAAGGCAGCATGAGGAGATTCAGTTTATGCTTACTCCCCCCCGACAGAGTATGGTGATGTTGCTACTTCAGTGAAAGACTTAGGTAGTAGCAGGAAGCCTGAATATAAGACACTGATGTTGTACAATACTAAATTTCAACTAGAAGTGGAACTGAGAAGGATGGCAAAGAGAGAGAGAAGGTCGAACTGCCCAGATGCTGATAGATCCCATGCTAGCAGGGCTGGAGACTATAATCTTGCAAGCAGAGATGATATTCCTACCTTTAGTTAGATATTACTACTATAACATGTCAGGCTAACTAGGAAGGAAACAAATGCTAGGTAGAAATGACAGAAACACTTACTTTGGTCAACAGGCATATTGTGACAAAATGTAGCCACAGCCTGCCAAAGCTGGTACTATCCAGACATGGCCTACCATGATTACCAAAAAGCAGGTAAGGACATTCCATTGGATGGCTGGGAATTCCAGAAAGAATAGGCTATATAAAGTTTCCTGCACTCCAGCTTGTAAGAAGGCATTCCAACAACTCAAGGAGGCCTTTGTAACTCCCCTGTACTAACTAGTCCTGATTATAGCCAGTTGTTTATTGTACAGGTAGATGTTTCAAGTCATTGATTGGGGACAATACTTAGCCAAGTGTTTTTCAAAAAGAAAAGAACATCCAGTACCGTACTTTACAATAGACTTCAGTTAATGTAAAAACTGTAAGTAGCTGGAGAAAAGAATACTCTGAAATTATATGAGCTCACCAAATGCTCCATCACTACCTGTATAGTAGGAAATGCATGCTAGTGATAGATCCTAATGCCTTAAAATGGCTTTAATGAGTATGTTGAAAACTCAAAATACTGAAAATGTGAATCTGCCCTTTCCCTAACGTTGTGAAATGCAGGAGTAAATATATATAATTAGGGGATCTATGTCAGAATATCGAACATTCAGAACACAGATCTCAGAAGCCTGAAATGCCAAAATACCAAACTGCCCAAAAAAAGAAGGGTAGATCACATTTACTTGTTTTGCATCTCTGTACCCCTGCTACCTATGTATACCAAATACGAGATTGCAATACAGCTGGGAATGGGCAAAACCCCAAATGCAGCTATACAGTGATCTCACACAATCACTTACTTCCACTGTGCGATCTTCTATACTTTGCTTTTACTATAGTTTGCTGTTCTGCCATTTCAGCTACTAGAGTTGCTGTTTTCGGTGTTGATGTTCTAAACGTGTGTGTGTGTATATCTATCCATATATATATATATATATATATATATATATATATATATATATATAGATATATGGGTCTATTTTGTTTGGTCGAAAACACATTTGGTGGAAATTCACTTGACTAAGCACACTTGACTGAAAGCTCACTTCACTGAAAACTCATTTGGTCAAAACCCATTTCATCGAAAGTTATATATGACCTTTTCTCCACTGTAGTGCGATCCTGGAGTTAGAATACAAAATAAGGGGTGGGGTGGGGGGTGGGAGGCATAGCCCCCCCCCACCTCTTTTAAATGTTTTAAACCATAGACATGTATAGTGACAAGTGCAATGAACACTTCTTTCCAAAAGAGAATATAAACTCAAATTATGTGGAAAGAGTTGTTCATTGCACTTGTCAATATACATGTCTATGGACAAGAGCAATGAACAACTCTTTCCATAAGAGAATATAAACTCACACTATGTGGGGGGGGGGGCTATGCCCACCACGCCCCCCAATGTGGTGGACTGTGCCCCCTTACTTTATATTCTAACTCCAGGATCACACTACAGTGGGGAAAAGGCCATATATTACTTTTGACAAAATAAGTTTTGACCAAATGAGTTTTCAGTGAAGTAAGCTTTCAGTCAAGTGTGCTTAGTGAAGTGAGTTTCGACCAAATGTGTTCTCGACCAAACAACATAGACCCAGATATATACATATATACAATCTCTATTATTAAGCCACACCTTAACAGCCTCATAACACACTACTTATTAACCCTGATTCATTTGGGTGGGATATTTCTATCTTCCCCATGCTAGGACTTGGATCACTGAACTGGTTCTCAATGAATATTTTGCAATGAATAAAGACCCCAGGAAATGCAGCTCCATAAAGTGAATGGAAATCATATATGAGTATATATACATGTTAACCATACTGAATTCTATGGCATTTCATGTGTTTGGGGACAAAATAATAGGGTGCCACGAATTCTCGAGTGGCCCCTTCAAATCCTGTTTTTGTTTTTTTGTTTTATTTAATGCTGGCAGTATCACTGCCAGCATATCCTGTAACATCCAAGCCTCAATCTCCATGGACTTTAAATGACAAATAAGGTACTTTCAAGTTTTTACAATGACATTCCAATTCAGTGTAGATTATCAAGGTACGGTGGTATAGGAAACCCGATTCACATATCAGAATAGAGAGTAGAGCTTTGCGATTCCTTGCCAGCATTCTGTATACGAAGAATCAGCGAGACAAGTTTTTAACTTGTCGAGATAGTGCATTCAATGCACAAGTCATTTTGGAGTTCCACAGCAAATACAAAGAAGATACCCATTACCCATACCTCCCAACTGTCCAGAATTCTGCAGAATGTCAATTTTCTTCTCTTATAGTTTAGCCAGTTCTAATGTGTGATTTTCTACCATCTCATTGATGACTGAAGTCACTACATAATCCCAAACATTTGAGTTTCACTCATATGAATGCAAAACCTGTTATTCTTTCAACTTTCTAATATTGCAAGACCAATATTCAAAAACTGTCCCTGATTTTGGGCCCTTCACCCAGCATTATTTTTTGCTTTGTCTAGATTTTTTTATCTAAGAAGTTGAGAGGCACTACAACATCAGCTATTTGCAAATATATATATGTATGTATGTATATATATATATATATATATATATATATATATATATATATATATATATATATACATATATATTTTTTTACCAGTTAACGGCACAAATCAAGAGATTGCATTTTTATCAGTGGCTAATTTGGGAGCAACTAGCAAAATGCCAAACTCAGTGTCTGCGCTTATTATGTGGCAATGTGTTTGCCAGACTACACTTGATTCAAGATAATTGCAATTTATTATAATTTATTTAACTTACCCGGTGATTGCAGCCTTTGAGTCATGTTCACTTTGGTCTAAAATGTATATACCATGTGACTGGAGTGCAGAGAAGCACCTGACAGTTGTCAGCTGATACCGGTAATGCAAACTTCTAATCAAAGCAGAATTGTGAAATGCAGTTTGGTTGTTTATTCTTTGAAATGGACGTTAGATGCACACTGTGGATTGTGTTACTTTCTGCTGGTGTGGGGGTGCATTTCCAGAGTTTTGCCTTCCCTAACTGGAGTCTGGATTCAGAGAAACAGACGTGGCCACTGCCTTCCAGGAATTTAACTGGATTAAGTTTTTCAGAGTGCTTGTTAGATCCGAAAAAACACAGGATTCTGATATGGTCAGGCTAATGCCAATGTCTGCGATTTTAGGGTAGTGTATGAATTGCTGTGGGTAGTGCTGAAGGCAACATTTACTCTATCGATTCCCTAGTCTCATTCACTTTGTTGTTATAATTGCTGTTTGCATAAAAACTGACCTGCAGAACTTTTCAGATTGTAAGCAAAACATTACAGGATTGTTAAGGATAGTAAGACATTATCCCTGTAGTTTTTTGCATTTCCCCCTCACATGCAGGTTTTGTCTCTACAACCTCGGAGTGTGAATATACTGCCTATGAAGTCACCCAGAAATTTGGTAACCAGGTAGGGACAGTAAATATAACTATTGCGATAATGGAGAACATTGGGAAGGTATGGTGTAGTGTGGCAATGTATATAAGGAAAGGGTCAAATATTACACAGTAAGTAATGAGGTAGAGAAATGAGGAGGGGGAAAAAGGATGCTGGGGAATATCAGCTGTCAAGAATTTTATATGTGAGGGAGATAAATTGGAGAGCTGGAAGGTCAGGGAGACTTAAAGGTTAAGGAAGTATAATTTATTTTTATTTTTTTATTTTACATTTGTTGACCGGGCTAGTCTAGCTGGATATATTTCCATTTTCAGTAGAGGCCCGGGGAGAAAAGCTCCACAAAAACGTCACAATGAGACATAACAAAGAGACATATTGTTAATAAACACATTGAAATACTAATAAGAAAAAAGTATTAATATAAACAAATAGTAATAATAATAAAACCTAGTGATAAAGTTAACAAAAATTAAGGCACACCATCAAAAGTCAAGACTAAGGTTAAGCCAGTTTCAAAGCTTCTAAGTTAATTCAAATAGGCTGAGACAGAAAGTGAATAGCAAATACAAGAGATGTTACCTTAGCTGCCTGAAATGACCTGCATTTTAGTTTTATACAAGTTGAAATGTTAATATAAATAAAACACTATTGTTCTGGTTATATTTTGTGCTACTTAATGCTAATGTAGCAGTTCATTTTCTTTTTATAAAAGCAAATTGCATTTTATTTTTATACAAATTCAAAATTTGATACAGTTTCAGATATTAATATAAATAAAGCACTGCTGTTCTAGTTCTGTTTTGTGTTATTTAATATTTTGTCTGTTTTTCAGTTTGCGTCTGAATGTTTGTATCCCACAATTCAGTTAGGGTGGGTAACATGTTCATGCATGCAAATTGTATGTTAATCAACATCCAGATTTTTGGCCAGGTGTACCTACCTTTCATGGGCCTTTGTCCAGGTTTTTGATGTTTCCAGGTTAAGAGGTACGAAATAAGGGGTCTATATTAAATCAGCGAATGCTTAAAAAAGCGAACGGTGATTTATTGACCCCATGTAAATGAAAGATTACAATCCCGAACACTTAGAACAGCAATTTTTTTCCAAGGGAAAAAAACGCTGTTCCACAAAAGAAAAAAACCTTTAAAACATTACATAAAGTGGGGGTCTTTGCCCCCCACACCCCCCTACTTAAATATACCAACTCTGAGATCTCACTACAGTGACGAAAATGGCAAATTACTGCAAGCGGCCAAGAGATTTCTTTCCCAGGGAAAGAAGTTGCTTATATGCCATTTCGATATTTTGCCTTTTCGTGCTTTCAAGTTCAATCAAGACGCATTCGAAAGAACGAGTCTTTGATCACATAATAGGAACCCAAAATAAGTACATATACCGCATGCAATTTGTAAAGCTGAATGCAATTTATGATCAAAGAAGTGGCAATAACAAATTCATAATGTAGTCAAGTTGTATGCCACTGAAACATCTGGATGCAAGGGGTATTATGAGTGCACTGTCTAAATGAATGTCTCAGGCTTGAAGCTGTTATTATCTAATGAGTGAGTTAGTAGCCTCTTTAAGAACTCCCTCCAGGCTCTAACAGATCCTGCATGATGAGAGGAGACATTAAATGTTGGCAGCTATTCATTCACTTCTTGAAGCAAATTCTCTGGTTCACAATGCTAATGATTCAATTGTGCATTGGAAGGATATATACCTAAGTTAATATGAGGTAAGCAAAAGTGAGCCAAAATTACAGCTAATGTACACACTATCAGTAGTTGTTTAGCACTTAACAAAGTTGTTTACAGCGGCAGTTAATTTATGTAGTTTTTCATCTATTGTGGACAAATACTTCTAAACAGTAATAGGTCTGGCTACAGTGCTCCAAATAACTTGATATTAGTATGTTGGTTAAAAGGCACGTCAGTCAGATATAAAAAAAACTTGAACTTGATTAAATGGATCCTTAACAGTTGTGGAGACTGCTTGTGCGCTTTTTGTGCTTTGGTTTGCTAGGAAATTTTGTAGGTATAATTACTTTGAGAGAGGAAGGCCTCAAGGTTTAAAATGTATCATATTTGTATTTGTTTTTCTGTGACTTTATGAACATTTTCTGACAAAAATTCAAATATGTACAGTTTATGTGATAAACTGCATCATTTAATAATGAATACAAAGAAAAGCTATTAAAGAGTAATTTTATCTGATTTGATTCTAGAACTAATTATGAAGTAGGTTAAGAAATTTGTAATGGAATGAGAAAGATAAATAGGTAACTAGATTAACATAGATGAAGTTTGGGGTTTGAGATTGCTGAAAAAACATTAAAAAAATAACCAGACTACACAGAGGGATTATATAATTTGCCTGGATATCAATAAGGTAGGTGAAATTTAACCAGCTCTGACAGACTTATTTGGTTAAACTGTAACAAGCACGCACAATCTAGTAAAGATAAAATAAGCAATAACAATTTCTAATTTTCAAGGTGGGAACTACAGAAAAGTGTAACATATACAAACTGAATTCTCATTCTAATGAGCTAAGATTATCTATGGACGGGACCATTTACTGACTGTTAATAATTAAACTCTATCATATTATTGAGTGCTTTACAATGTGTTGCTTTATAGTTAAGCTAAATAAATCATGAGTTACAAATGTTGAGTATAAAAGTGTAAGAATATAAAAAAAGAGGGCTAAGCTGAAGTCAACAATCTGGGCTTCTTTGGTCTCTCTGTGGTTTCAGAAACATAAGTTTGCAAATGCTTATTAACTTGAAAGAGTTTAATTGAAGATCCTAGATAATTTAAGACTGATAACTTTTGAAGACTGGCCCCACTTCCTTTGATATAACTGAAGAACGTTGATCTACTGAAGATAAACCTTCTGTGTTGTGTACAACATTTTCTAAGGATTCTTTGGTTCTTTTCCTATATAAATAATTCCAAAAGCAACTCAGAAAAATGTATATGGGGAATCGTGGAACTTGATGTGTCATTCAAGACACTGGATTGTTCAAGGTAGCTTAGTAATGCAAGATGCTCCAATGATAACAAAATGTATGTTGTTGTCTACAGATAATGCTCTCAGTTGTCTAAGCTGTAGACTTCACTTGCTGACTTACTTGCAACTACAAGTTTAGCTTCAGTTGTGCACAAAAGTGAAAAGTGTTTTTTTTTCTGATAGGAACAGAACACAATAATTTGCTGATAGTCTCCTTTGTTTTTCTGCCCCATTATGAGCAGGTATATAATTTGCCATGGCATAGTTTAAAAAAAAAAATACATATATACATATATATATATATATATATATATATATATATATATATATAGGTATGTGCATCTCTGTTTTCTGTTACCACTAACAGGATTATGTACAGGGCTACTAGAACAGGATATAATGTGGATCATTTGTTGAAGACTTAGGAAGCAGAATATAACACTGTTACCAAACAACAAGATTCAAGCTCAGCCTTAGGTTTCTCATATATTCCATAGTAATTTATACCTTACTTATTCTGAGGCATCTAAAGTGTCAAGCACAGACATTAAACTAAAAGAAAGTCTTGCAATACAATACAACTTTTCTAGTTTTTGCTTAAATCTCGATTCCTGCATTCATTCTAGTTCTGAAATGCTGACAATCCACACAGGTGCTTGACTACAATAAATGGACGAAAGAACTTAGGAAAAAGTGTAATACAGTAAACATGCTTATCCTAAATGTCTGCCCATCTAAGAACATTATCTGCTCACACTATGAACCGCAGGCTTTAGCATTTCTTGTAACTGTTGCATATTTGATGAGCATTGAGTGTGAGAGTCAGGGGGGACTGAAACATTGTTTATCTATGCTAAAATCAGTTTTGTTTTTATTCAGTGGAAATAACAAAACATTTTAACTCTGAGGGAAAAATGCAAAGGGAATGTTTCACAAATATAACTCTTCTACATATTTATGCAAAAAACAAAGAGGAACACAACAACAGGGAACTGCACTATTGCCACTGCAGAAACGACAAGACTTTATATGGAAAAAAGTAATCAAAGCTAAAATAGAATACTTAGTGAAGAAGAAAATAAAGGCAAAAATAAAGGGAAGCGCAAAGCATTTGCTGATATAGAAACAGAAGAATGAAGATGTAACTGTCCAAGATAGAGTCAAGGGACATATAAAATCTAATCAAAGTAGCAAAAGACAAAACTAAGAGAAGTACAGCCAGCTCCATTAACTCTACTGCTAAAATCCTATATTTATATAATAACATTAAAATGAGTTTATTTGCAATGTCAATCCTACACATACCAGAAGCAAATTCCATCAAGAAAAGTATAACTGTGAGGAGACACATCGCACTGCTAGATCCAAAATAGCATTATTCTGATATTTTCAGCCATATTTTCCTATCACAATACCTGCATTTAAATATATCTAATATTCAAATATTCAGCAAAATCTTTTTAGAATATTTCATTTAAATATTAATGTGGTCACTTTATAAACAGATTAAACAGTTCGTGGCCATCTAATGTATAAGAATGGACTGTAAAGCATTCCTCCTTTTAAATTCTTCTACACAGAATCTGCTTCATGAAGTGAATGAATAGCTGCCAACTATACTACACTCATAGCTGTGTAGTAAAACCTCTTTATATATACAGTGGATGAAAAACTGAAAACGGTGATAATAACAGTAAGGTTTAAGAATGCAAAGGCAGAGGTGCATACAGTCAGAGTGCAGAAGGAACATTTTTGTTCTGTTTTCAGAACAAAAGAACATAGCGTACTGCTACAGAACTTAATGATACATACATACTTAGGCCAGTAGGGATTCCTGATTAGCACTGATGATATATCGTATGGATTCCGGTATCTCAAAGCCTTCGTTACTCTTCCTGCTCCTGCTTATCATCTTCACTACAGACTATTCGATATATGTATCTCCCTGCCGTTTCTGATCTTACTCCTGCTTACTGTCTGGTTATGTACAGTTGCAGTGGTTTTTCTTTTCCTACATGCATTCGCCTAAAAAGGTTTATGGCTGGCATTCATAGTCGCTAACACAAATCAAGGAATGTATCAGACTTGCAAATGGCGCAAGTGCTACCTCTTGTGGTGAGCTTTGCTATTTCGACGTCTGAGTTTTTTGTCTTGGTCAGTCCAAAACCACTTGGACTCAGTGTTGATCACCTGCTAAGAAGGTGTAGATATAAGCAAAGGACTAGTCATTACAACTTTGATAATCAAGAAATCCTTGACAGGTTCAAAGTGGACAGGGACATTATAAATGTCTTTGTGGGCATGTTTGTCCCCTATAGGGGCACTGGACGAATGCGTGAATTTCTTATTCTTGTGGACACCAAGGTATGTATGGCTCTCCTTAACATGTTACAGGGACCTTCCAGAGATGGCCTGGGGCCACCTTGGGGATCTCACAAGCCTCTGCCTCAAGGATACTGAAGGAGTTCCTGGATGTACTCTTGGCACATGTGGATCAGTACATCTATTTCCTGGTGTCACTCCAGTCCCAAGCTCAGATTTTGGGTGCCTTTTATGGGCTGGCGCATTTCCCTGAGGTACTCAGTGTTATAATCTGCACCCATGTTGCAATTAGGGCACTTACTGGTCCACAGTGTGAGTGGTATCGCAGTAGGAAGGGCTTCCTTTCCATCAACTGCCAAGTAGTGTGTGATGCATGGGGTTGCATCACCACAGTCTCTGCCCTGCATCCTGGCATTGCACACGATTCACATATCTGGCACACTAGCTCACTTTACCATCTCTTCCTACATGGTAGGATGCCCAGTGGTCATCTTGATGATAAGATGAAAATGTTTTTTCTTTACTCTTTTTTTCCTTGAGTAAGTAGTTATTCATGTTAAAAGTAATCACTGTATATTAATTTAATTTTTTTATTTTGTCACCCCCCCCCAATCCCTCTTTTTTAATTTTATTTTTTTAAGTGGATGCTGGATATCCACTGGAGTCATGGCTCATGACTCTGGTGAGAAGTCCATCTGTATCTGTGGAGGAGAAATAGAACACATCCCTGTTGCAGACCCATATTGTGGTTGAGAGGGTGTCTGGCCTCCAGAAGAGCCATTTCAGTTGCCTTCAGTATGACCCACCTACTGCATTTAGGATGTTCACTGCCTTTTGTGTTTTGCATAACATGATCAAGCACCAGTCTCGTGGTGAAATGACCCACACTGTCACTGCAATTCTCAGTTCTAGTGCCACTTTGACTAATGATGACCAGCCATCAGCAGGAGTAATGGACCCTGTGCAGCAGGCTCATATATGGTATGTGGCTGCTGGGTTAAGAGCCAGCATCTAGTCCAGATCTATAGACCTGGACATTCGGGTTAATGTTTCCATTAAAAAAAAAAAAAACACACACACAGAGCATAACTGATGTATGCAGTGATAACCTGTGGGTTATGCTGTATTGTGCCTGGTCTAAAGTCACTGCTCATTTGACATTAGCTCCCATAGTATATTTTTACTACTAGCTGTTTCCCTGAGTGCACATTGATCTTTATTCAGTGATAACGAAAGGAATCAAATAATTAATAAATAGGTCAACAGCTGCATATGCTGTATTTAATGATTTTTTTTGTTTAATTATTTATTTACTGTGGAACAGGAAGCGGTACTGGCAGCAGTGAAAATTTTGTTTCATTTGCAATTTCTGTGTAAAGAATTATGTTGCACTGCACATCACATTTCTTTCTTACTGTCATTCAAAATAATTATGAGCTCAGTTTTCACTCGTGCAGTAATGAGGGTGTACTGGCAGCAGTTAATGTATATGGCAGGATGATTATTTCAATGTGTCATTTCTATATGATGTAGGGGACCTGGAAATGCTTGATCTTTGCTGTTGTGATTTCTTACATAAATATAAGCATATGGAATGGTAATGCATGTGTCATTGCTTTTTGCCCTCCAGTTAAGTTATATATTTGACAGATGTACATCGATTTCCCTCCTCCTCACAATACAGTTTCATTTAAGTTGAAATTTAAAAGAATGAAATTCCAGAATATGGTGAATATAATAGCTAGAAAGGTAATAACTTTCCATATATGTCCCCCAACCCCAACTAAACATTATTCCCTCTACACAGACATATTTGTCAATAAATGTAGGTCACAGAAGCTCCAGATCAAAAAAGTCTTACACTTCTCCTATTGACAGACCTTGTGATGGTGCAATTGATCTGGAGGATGCACTACCATGAGAACTGTAAGATGAGTGCAATAGTGTGATCTCGAGGAGGAAGGTGTTTGTCCTGTCAGTGCTCCATGACCATGACCTTGACTTGGAATGTGAGGTTCTCCTAGGTGTAGATGACGTTTGGCATGGCCTGTGAGAAATCTGTTGTGATTGCTCACTGTGAGTACTGACATTATTGTCTTGAGAGCCAGTGTTAGTATTGTGATCTCTCCCATGTGTCCAGACAGTACTCTGTCCCCTGACCCTCATAAAACTGAGTCCAGCTAGACTCTGATGTGTGCGAACCAGTGTATGAAGGCTGCACGTGATGTCTGGTGTACCTCTATGCTATGAATCAGTGATACCGTGGCATTATCTCTGCTCCCTGTCAATTCAAAGTAGTGCTAGAAATCTTCATGCATACCATGCATGACTTTCACCATTCCTGGCTGACGTACGCATACCATGCAGGACTTTCACCATTCCTGGCTGATTCTTTGTTGCACTGGTTTGAGCCCTAACTATGTCAGAGCACATTTTCTGTTACAAACCAATTGTTTATGTGTTTCCTAAGTTAGTTCAAAATAATTTCTGTGCCTGTCACCTCTTTGTAATGTTGCCCTTGTGGGAAATGTGTCCTCAGACTGCCTGCTTTCATCCTCAAAAGATTCTTCTGTGTTTGGAGACACTGGTATAGACAAGCAGGTTTGTCCCTGATGTACAAGTGTGAGTGGAATGTCAGCCTGTGTTTGACTTTGTGATGCAGTATCACTAGCTGTGTAGTCACTGACATATTGCGAGTTGAGAGAGCCTGTCATTACACTGGGAGACTGCCTGCCACTTCCCTCAGGGTGCCTCGTAAATACAAATACATCAGCATCAGCAGCAGCAACATCCATTCTACTGCTGATTTCATCCATATTTATTGGTACAGCTGAACTGTTTGTTTCTGATGCTGAGCCTTTAAAAGAAATCATTAGAACACATTAATAGCAATGTAACAGCAAGGGGGGCAATGGGACATGAAGTCTCCTTTCATTTTCATTAGCTTCTGGTGTACAAGGCTGAAATAATAATTATGAATTGTTATGTGTTTAATTAAAGCCCTATTTGTCAACATTCAATATTAACATTTAAAAGGTGTATTTTTTAAACCAACCTTCATGAGTTGATGAATGCAAATGCTCCTGCAGATGTTGGTTTGACGGAACAGTGTCCACACCACATCTAATTATTCCATTTGCACCATCTTCTGTATCGTAGTCATCCCCGAGGATGAACAGAAGGAATTCATCATCTGGTATTAACTTAATAAGATTTGGAGCCCCCCCCCCACCACCATAGGGGTCCTGGAAAGTGTATTCTGTCTGGCCTTGCTTCTAGCACATCCTACCATATAAGTTGTCATTTTCTTGCATTGTGCCAGAGATCTGTTTCTGCCTCCAACTACATTGATTTCAACAACTACTTGGCTCAATGCTTTGCTCCTCTTGGCTTGTCAGGGCTCCCCTTTCCCCAAAATGAATGTGCCATATGTCCTAAGTGCTGTTGGGTTGTCAGGGCTCCCCTTTCCCCAACAGAAATGTGCCATATGTCCTATGTGCTGTTGGGTTGTCAGGGCTCCCCTTTCCCCAAGAGAAATGTACCATATGTCCTAAGTGCTGTTGGGTTGTCAGGGCTCCCCTTTCCCCAAAAGGAATGTGCCATATGTCCTAAGTGCTGTTGAGTTGTCAGGGCTCCCCTTTCCCCAAAAGGAATGTGCCACATGTCCTACATGCTGTTGGGTTGTCAGGGCTCCCCTTTCCCCAACAGAAATGTGCCACATGTCCTGAGTGCTGCCATGAGTACACAGGGTTTTCTCATGGCTAGGATTTTCATGCCTTTGCCTTGATCCATTATTCTCCATCTGCGCCACACAGGAGGAAAAAGGAAAAATCAGTCAAAGGGATACAGTCAAACAGCTGGCACACTACTGTTTGGATCACATCAGCAGGCAAAAAATATACCATCGGCCTGCTATTTTTGCCACCAACAAAAATAAATAAATAAGCAAACAGAAATATGATTTAAAAGTGCATAACTTCAGCTTATGCAAAAGTGATGAAAGTAATGACCCTAAACTTAAAATGCAGTACTATCTGCCATTGCCATGCATTCCTCCTTCACTTACAGTAGTAAAATAACATTTGCACTACACATATGTATTTCTGTCTTCAGCACAGTACACATTCTTAACTGCAATATTCAGTTTTCAGATGTATGGACAATCTGAAACTTCTGTAATGATGTATTATTAACTTATTACAATTCCTGTGAACAGCAGCACATGTCAAACAACCCATAAGCACTTCATCATAATTACCAGTCATGCAATGGTATCATTAAATGCACACTATCATTCAAAATGCATTTCTACTGAACTTGGAAACATTATGACAGCAACTGCGAATTTGTTTCTTAACAAGTATTAATTTATAAACTTTTTCTTACTGTCTGTGTTATCCAAAGTAATTTGCCACCTAGCTCAGCTATTCCTGAGTCAATATGGTGCATCTCAGACTTGCGGTGTAAATTCAGGCCAATTTACAGATTTTAGAATGCAAATTAGACTAATTTACATGCATGTCTATGAATCATAGTATAACACAAATGTCTGGATTTTTGCTGATTGTGAATGCACATCACACAGTACATGAACAAATCTGCAACAGCTGTGGACACACTACAGATGTTTATAAACTCCAGAGCAGTCCACAGCAATGCTAAGCTGTTTGTGGACACTTGCTGATTGGCCTAAACTAGGCAGTGTAAAAATATATTTGTAAAATTCAAAATGGAGTCATCTAAATGACAGGTTGAAATCACTCTGAAGTTTAATCCTTGTCATCCAAGTCTGTATGGCACACCCTAACAAGTAATACATATCAATAATTTCTACAAACAATGCCTCACGTTAATACTGACATTTCTTTCAATATACCTTTAAAAAAATGAGAAAAAATAGAATAGGTCCCACTTCAATGCAGGATACCTTATCCTGCTACAGTTAGAGAGAAAAAAAATTAAGTGTTATGAAGAAATATTACTGTCAACAGCTATTGTTATAAATAAACTCAGAAATAATCAACTGGATGACAAAGCAGTTTTGGTTACATGAAACCTGTCAGTGTTATCAATACCTGGTCTAATGAGCATGGTAGCAAAAAAGGGTTTGTCAAGGTAATGTCAGATCCAACAGGGAGTGGTTCTAACCTTGCTAGATACAGCCTTCACCATATTGTCTTCATTTTTGTACTGGCTCTTCGAATGATGGCAGCACCTGTGAAGGCATAAGGCCATACTCTTTGCTGGTCTGAGAAAGAGACCTTAATCATGATCGACCTTCTGCATAACTTATACCTGGAGAAGATTCAAGCATGCACGCATCACAGTATGTGGAAGAAAATAAATATCTGGAAGGAGCTGGGTGACTAACTGACAACCCTGACAGGTATAACACATTCAGGTCAACAGTGCCTT